>NC_022022.1:6514440-6529396 GCF_000317375.1 Microtus ochrogaster
CAGCAGTCCAGGTCGCAGCTCCGTGTGGGTGACTTGAGAGCCATTTGAGACTTTCTCTCTGAGGTAGCACGTTCTCTCTGAGGTAGCACGCAGCACTCCAGGTCGCAGCTCCGTGTGGGTGACTTGAGAGCCATTTGAGACTTTCTCTCTGAGGCATTGCTTCTTCTTTCTTCTTTGCCTCTTGGCAGGTTTCTGAGTATACCCACGTGCTATTAGTGTTCATGTAATTGACGAAGCTTAACAACTAAATTTGGCATTCAGAGTTCTTGACATATCCAGGGTCTGCCCGCTCCTCCGTTGTTTCTTCATCATCTTCTGGTCTCTTGCAACAAACGGCTTTCATCCCAAGACGCAACACACGTTCTTGAGCGTCGGTTCCTCAGGTCAACCCACGGGCCTGCAGCACATTCCTGCACTGCCTCCCGTTATTTTCATCCCAATCCATAACTCCCTCATAGGAGCCTCTCAAGAACTCCTAGTTGGTATTAATCTTATCCTCGTTGCACTTTGTATTTTGCTGACATCCCTCCCAGCCTGTGAGAACTCTCGTCTCGTTCTACCTTCAGTTGTCAAACCCTTGAGGACAATGATATTTTTTTTTCTGCCTGATGCTTTATTACAGACACACGAAGGATGTTTGAAGTTCATAAATAAATGAAAGAATACACGATCTTGTCTCTATTTATAGATCAGGTCTTATGAAGTCCGGCCTGCCTTCTAGCTCACTGTGCAGCCAAGGATGACGGAACAGCTCCTTGGCTCTCATCCTTGTCTCTGTCTTGTGAATGCTGAGATTAGAGGTGTGTTTCAGGACACCTAATTTTATGCCATACCAGGACTTGGTGCAAACTTGGCAAGCCCTTTACCAAGTGAGCTACATCCCCGGCCCACGTATGGCTTATTTTATCTCTTACTTGGTTTCTATAGTAAAGTCACAGAATCTTTCTCATAGACTTGGGTGGACTCATTGTGACGGGAAATAAAAGCTCTAGGTCGCAGCATACCAAAACCTTTCCTTTCTCCTGGCTCAAGAGACTCTGCAAGCGTTTGTCATGGTGTCTAGTGAAAGATGTTCGTGAGAATCGTGTCATTGGGCTTCTTCGCCAACCTGAATTTCAAACTCTAGCAACATATGGAATGGATTAATGTAAGTGCATAGCCAGTTATTTTTGTAGGTCTGCACAGAGGAAGGTGATTTTTTCCCTCAGTATTAAAGCATTTACGAGAAGGCAAGACTGCCCAGCTCCTTGCAGCTGAGGCAGGCATCGAACATGCTTCTTCCTTCTTACAGACTAAGTTGTCTATTAGGGCCAGAATGTAGCACATGGAAGAACAGGGCAGATTACATCCTCAAACTTTGTTTCCTTCTCCCCAATGCCAAATAATTGTGTATTTTTCTTGCTTTCTTTTCATGTGACTTATAATCATTACATTATTGATTACATCAGTGCTCACACTAAGACATTCGAGGTTGGGGACATGCATGCATTGGTTGGTACAGTGCTTGCTTTGCAGGTGCAAGGACATGAATCTGATCCCCAGAACCCTTGTTTAAAAAAAGCTAGCATAGCCGGGCGATGGTGGCACACGCCTTTAATCCCAGCACTCAGGAGGCAGAGGCAGGCAGATCTCTGTGAGTTCGAGACCAGCCTGATCTACAGAGCTAGTTCCAGGACAGGCTCCAAAGCCACAGAGAAACCCTGTCTCGAAAAACCATAAAAAAAAAAGCTAGCATAATGGCATGTGCATGCAATGTAATCCTGGCACTGGGGAAACAGAGACAGGAGGATCCCTGAAGCCAGGCAGTCTAGCCTGCTTGGAGAGTTCCAGTTTATTGAGAGATATAGCTCAAATGGGCAGCACCTAAGTGATCACACCCATGTCTATCCTGTGGCCTCCATATACACGTGTTTTTGGATGTGCACCTCCACACATACATGGGAGAAACCAGACAGTTTACACGCATTGCTTTATTTCATCTGATAACTGACATTATCAGCATTATCTCCATTCTAAAAGTGAGGAAACCAGAAGACAGAGCAACGGCAAGAAGCTTGCCTGGAGCCCCAGCTTCTGCCCTGGAGATGCACTGGAATGTAGGTCTGCCAATCACCACAGCTTTCAGAACTGTTTCTGGCCGGGTGGTGGTGGCGCACACCTTTAATCCCAGTACTCGGGATGCAGAGGCAGGCGGATCTCTGTGAGTTCAAGCCTAGCCTGGTCTACAAGAGCTAGTTCCAGGAGAGGCTCCAAAGCTACAGAGAAACCCTGTCTCGAAAAAAAAAAAAAGTTTCTGTGGGAGGGACTTGGTTGTCATCCTTTCTTACTCTAAAGCCCTCCACATTTGCAGGTTTCTATCCAGGAACATCGTTGGGCTTATAAAATCATTCTACTGGTTCTCATCCTGAGAAGCAAAGTTTTTCCTTTACAAGCTAAACAACAACAATAAACCACATTTTTTCTTGTCTTTAATTTTCTATGGCCATCAGTTGCAAAGACCAAATTTAGAATAGAATAGAATCTTTAAGGCCTTTGGGCACAGAACTTTGCCCAGAATCCTTCTTCTTCTTTGTTTTTTGTTTTCTTCCAGTCTATCTGAATTCTTCTCTGTCCCCGCCAGGCTAAGTCTCTTCCCTTCTGGGTAGGTTGGCTTGGTCACACCAGGTCGTCCTAACTCTCCTTCGGTCTCCATGGCCTAAAATGCCTGGGTTTCATTGGCATGACAGGGACTGCATGCCCAGAACACAGCCTGGCGTGTGGCGGACTTTCAGAAGTCTGCTCATGGTGAACCGTTAGTCATGGGTAAAATGCAGAAATGGAGGCATGGAACATTTTAATATTAGTAGGTGGCTTTTATTGTAGAAGGAAGACAAGAAAGAAGTTGTCTTTCTTAGTTATTGTTCATGTTTTCAACCCTACGGACTGCTGAGTTCCGGCTGGAAGGATGCAGAGCAGAGCCGTGCTTGCGTGTGTTTGTGCCATCATTCCGAATGATGGTGGAGGTTGATGATTTCAGGTTGGGTGGGTGCGGTCACTGCTTCGTTCCTACCCTTGCTGGCCTGTCCACCTTCACTGGGACTAGGAAAATAGGAAAAGCCTTTTTATCGTACATCTGAGAAAATCATAGGGGCTCCCTAAGTGCCAGCGGGGAGGGAAATACAGAAAGGAAAGGTGGGTGAAGGAGTTTCTCTGATAGCGCCTCTGGGAGAGTGAGGGGGACTTGGGCTTTACCTCAGCAAGTATGGATGCGGAGCAGCCCCTCCTCCACGAGTGGACAGGGCTGTCCGCTGTCACGAGATTAAACCTGCCTTCCCACAGGCAGTTCATGGGATAGCCGTGTCTATCTACACAGCCGGTCCTGTTCTGCGCATTCTCAGGCTAGGCGTGGCCTTTCTTCAAGGAGGCGTCTTACGTACATGTGGCCTTTTGTGACATTTGCCAGGATCCTGTCATGAATTAAAAGGCAGCAACCATTCTTCCTGGGTTTTATTTCTAAGAAATGTCACGCATTGCCATGTGGCTAACACATTTCGCTTGACGCTTGGTGAAAGGCATTACTGAAACGTCTGCACTTCCCAGTTGTTGACGGTTTTACTTTGCTGTCATACTTGGGAACCTTGGTAAAGAATCACATTTTCTCCCTGGGCCTTTTTGGTAACTTCTCAGCAGATACTAATAAAGATTTTTTCTAACAATGGTGGGTGCTGTTGAAAACTGGACTTTGATATAAATCCATTAGACATAATCTCTAGCAACACAGAACCTAGAAGAATGGTAGTTTGTGGCACATTTAATAAATATTTATTGATTGTATATTTATTAAACCCATTATATTTTTAAACATTTCATTTCTCTTCTGGCCTAGTGGAAATGTGGGAACGAACAAATGCCTATATACTGAGCTAAAAAAAATAACCACACATGCAGCATATACAACTGTACATAATTTAAGAATGGACATTTTTAGAGCAGTTTCCAGGCTCATGGGAGAGTTGAGCATAAGGTACAGAGTCTCCATGTGCCTCCTGCCCCCCACCCTGTCACAGCCTTCTCCACCCTCAGTGTCCTGTACCAGCATGGTGCATTTTCTACACTTGGTAAGCTACCGTTACTGCTCATCACCCAAAGTCTCCTGTTCACGTCTGGCTTCCTCTGGGTGGTGTGCCCTCTATGAGCTGTCAAGTGTGTAACGAGCTGAGTACCATTATAATAGCGCACGGAACACTGTGATGCCCCCGACATCACCTGTTTTTGATTCTTTTGTCCATCGCTCCCTTGAAATCCTTGACAACCACTGATCTTTGTTGTTTTGTTGGTTGGTTTGCTTTTTCCAACTCTCTCCATAGTTTTACACTTTCCAGAGTCATAGAGATGTTATTGAAGCATGCAATCATTTTTATATTAGCTTCTTTCAGTAATATACATTTTTTAAAAAAAATACAGATTGGTAGATGTGTTTATGTGAGTGTGTGGGAGGCTGGGTGGGTAAGTGTATGTGTGTATGCCTGTGTACTTGCATGTGTGTGGAGCATTTCATTGGAATGCCACAGTTTATCCATTCAATTAGTGAAAGACATTTCAGTTGTTTCCAAGTTTAAGTCTGAGATCAAAGCTGCTGTAAGGATTTATGTGCAGGTTTTGTTGGTTTGTTTTTGTTTTTTGACAGGCTTTTGTCTTGCTCGGATAAATACCAAGGCATGTAAATGCTGGGTCTTACTGTAAGAATATGCCTTGCTTTGTGAAGAATGTGCTGTGTTTTCCCACCGGAGAGCACCATTCGCTGCTGCTCTGTTTCCATCAGCATGGGGTGCTGAGAGTATTAGGTTTGAACATTCCTGGAGGTGGGAGCAGTGTCTCTCAGCTGGGTTGCCGCCATTCCCCAGAGCCTGTGATGTTGAACAGTTTTTCATAGGTTCATCTACCATTTGCATGGTTTCTTTGGTACATGCCTGTTCATATCTTTTGTACGTTTTAAATTCGTGTTGATGTGTGTGTGTGTGTGTGTGTGTGTGTGTGTGTGTGTGTGTGTGTATACACTTGTGTGGAGGCCAGAGGTGGATGCTGGGCATCTTCCTTGGTTTGTTGGAGGAGGGGCCACTTGTTTGTCCTAGCTGCCTGGCTAGCATGAAACTCTTACTCTTAGGGTCGTGAGTTTGGGCCCCACATTGGGCGCCAAATGAAGAAGGATGCTTAAAGACATCCCACACTAGCTCAGAATTGAGAAATAGATGGTTATTTATTTAAGGGTAGACTCACAAATCAGAATCCTCTGCTTGAACGGTGATCAGAAACCGAATCCTGCATCCAGAACAGAGGGTCTGGAAAAGCTCTATATCATGCTCTACATCAGCTTAGATAGTATAAGAGGTCATGCCCCAGTGGGTGGGTAACCACTGGCTGTAAGACTTCCTACAGCATTAGTTGTTTAAAATCTGATTAATTTTTTTTAAACAAATGTCAGTGATGGTTTAAAAATTATTTATTTTAATGTGTATGGGTATTTTGTCTGTACGTCTGCATACCACATGTGTACCTGGTTCACTCTGAAGTGCTAGGACTGGACTTACAGATGATTGTGAGCCACTGTGTGGGGGCTGGGAATAGAACCTGGGTCCACAGGAAGAGCAGCCGGTGTTCTTAACTACTGAGCCATCTGTCTAGTCTCTTCCACCTTAATTTTTGAGACAGGGTCTCTCAATGAGCCTGGAGGGGTAGAGTAGCTGGCCAGAGTCTCAGAGATCCTCCTGTCTGTTAGATAATTCAAAAGATTAGATTGGAAGATTATTTTGCGGTAGAGAGACAGAAGGTAGAAAGAGGGCCTTGGTCTGACCTTAGGCAGGGCCATGTCCACTTATGGCAAGTGGGCATCTTTGTGATCCGTGTGTGAAGATGGCCAGATGCCCACAGAGGAAGATGGGATGCTGCCCCTTGTAGGGCCAGGGAGACTTCAGCAGTCCATGAGAGGAGCTGGGAAGTGTAGTCCTTCAGCAGGAAGTTATCATTCCTGACTCTGAGAGGATGTAAACAAAAAACGGGTAGGGATGGTACAGCTGTGTTGGAGGGGATAGTTCTGGGTCCATCGGGTAGGGATGGTACAGCTGTGTTGGAGGGGATAGTTCTGGGTCCATCGGGTAGGGATACTCTGGTCACACAGCAGGGGAGAGCCTTAACTTGATCAGCCGTAGTGGATCATGCTATTGTTCTCCTGCAGTTCCTGTAGAGACTTGGGAAATAATCACTAGAGGGCTGTAAATACACGACTGTTTACAGATTAAAGCTGAGAGATTTTCTGGGAAGGTTAGGCATAGGGAGGGGTAGAGGTGGAGCCGACCAAGTGGGCCAGTGACAGAAAGTGGGCATAGAGTTGATGCAGGGTGACAGTGACTGGTCCCACTGTCACCAAAATGAGCTAGCAGAAGTAGCAGGGAGCTACAGAGCATCAGAGGAAAGCAACAGGAGGAGATAGAAGAGTAATGTGACAGATTGTGTCTGGACTGGTGTGAAAGGGATGGATGACGGTCCCTTTTAGCCAGAGTTTCTCCGCAGCATCTGAAAGGTCTTTTTACAGATGTATTGGGAAGAGACGGAGCTGTTGCAGGGTGAGAACTACTGGGAGATCTGACGTGGGACATTTTGTTTGGGTAAAGGGTGAAGCTCCGTAAGAAAAACATTTAAAAGACAGTGTAAAAACTTAAGTATAGGGGGTAAGAAGACGGAAAGAATTGATCCAGAGGAGGAGCCAGACTGGGAGGGAACTGGAAGCCCATACATAGGAGGAGGTGTACGGTTGACTTTTTCCTGGTCCCTGTCTCTAGGCGCCTTCTCAAACCAGTTAACCTTTGTTGGTGTGGAAAGCAGCATCTTCTGTGGAGATGGCACAGATTTCATCCCAGTGGTTGGGTCCAGTCCTTCTCATTCCTGGAGTACTGCAGCAGGCACAGAGTCGGCAGGTCCTGAAGGGTGTTAAGCTGACCTGAGCTGCTGAGCCTGGGAGGCTAGTTGACGAAAGGGGGCTCCAGTTCCGCAGCTTTAGTGCTGAGTCCCCCCAAACAATGTCCAGCGTGGCAAGAAGAGGGATGAGTTGGGTGGCCCATGGTCTATTAGTTCCCTAGGTCATCCAGACTGCTTTTATGGATTTGGGGTGTCGATCTCTTGGTCACCGCTTCAAGACTGACAGAAAGGCAATGAGGGGAGCATCAGGAGGTTAACAGCTGTACAACTTTGTGGGGAGCATTAATAGACAAAGTGGCTCGAGAAAATCTCTTATATCAAGATTAATAGCTAGGAGGCAGTTGGACGACTGGCTGGGTCAGGTACTAGAGTTCTTCTGGAGAAGGACAGAGTGACTGTAATCAGCTGTTTGTTAAGTCAGACTCCTACCTAAGCAACAAGCACCTGGATGCCGTGTAAACGAAGTCAGTTAAAATCAGTGTCCAAGGAACGAATCCGAACAGAATGTGCCTAAGACGTATTTCTTGCTCTTAAGTGTGATGAACCTTACATATTTGTTTTCAATATCAACAATACCAACTGTTATTTAAGGAACAAAAATAGTATCTTAAGTAAAACAAAAGTTTTGGTTAGAAATAATTCGATAAGGTAAATTTTTTTTAAAAATGGGACTATTACCTTAAGAGACCAGAACCAGTATTTGAAACCATAATAATATATATTTCTGTAATTACCAAATTGTTATGCCTATATTCCAAGAGACAATTTAATTGCAATTTGTATTTCCCAAAACGGAATAATTTTTAATTTCCAATCTGAACATACTCCAGACATAGTGACTACTTTGCCGTATCATCAATAGGCACTTCTTTTTTTAAAAAATTGATTTTATTGAGCTATACATTTTTCTCTGCTCCCCTTCCTTTCTCTCCCCTCCCCTTCTACCTTCTCCCATGGTCCCCATGTTCCCAATTTACTCAGGAGATCTTGTCTTTTTCTACTTCCCATGTATATTAGATCCATGTATGTCTCTTTTTGGGTCCTCTTTGTTGTCTAGGTTCTCCAAAGGCACTTCTTTAGAACACTCGAGAAGACTGGTTCTCAATCTCTCTAATGCTGTGGCCCTTTAGCACAGTTCTTCATGTTGTAGCAACCCCTGACCATGAAATTATTTTGCTACCATCCTGAATTATAATGTAAATATCCGATATGCAGGATATGTGCTACCCCCAAAGGGGTCAGGATCCACAGGTTGAGAACCACTGTTCTAGAACATCCTGAGTTACCACCTGAGTCAGTGGCTGCCGTGTCAGTAAGTGATTCACCTTACCAAGTCCTCTAACCCTAACTCTATTAACAGAGTTGTTACAGATCTGCCTCCTCCTTCCGTACACTCAGTCAACAGATATGAACGATGAAGGCAGTTAGCCATGCCAAATCCCTAAGAAATAATTTACAACATAGACTGAATTAACAACGAACGCTAACGTCAACTCTTTGCTCCTTCTGCTGAAGGACAAATCTCCAGGTCACCACACATAGCAGCAGTAAGCATATTTCTTAATATTATTATATTTAAAAATAGATTGACTGTTTGGAGGCATAATTTATAAAGCAGATAACCAAATTAAATGAGCTTTAGTAGATAATGGCTTTGGGGATTTCTTAGAAAACATCCGTAAGCTTCACTGTCAAAGCCTCTGGACTGCTTGTAGGATCCAGGTTGTAGGCACTGACCCTGGATCTCTCTGTGTGGAGATTTGATTATGATCTCAAAGTACCACAGATGAGCCCAGGTGGGAGAGAATCACCTCATCTAAGTCTTCTCCTCCTGAAGAATCCAAAGCCTTGGAATATCATTTAATAGAATCATTTGTTGACTCTACAGATATAAAATCAACTGAAAGACACCCCCAGGATATGCTGAATCATTTGCCAAAGGTGTGACTTTGATAACAGAGTATCTGGCAGCCTCCTTTAATGAGGGAACCTGAGTGGTTAGCGTGTAGATGCTGGAATTATCTTTTGCTAAGAGGAAGAGTTAAATGCCAGGGTAAAGGGCATGACCAGTTGAACTGGCATGCAGGTCCCATACTTGTTGGATGGTAGGTGTAGGTTCAAAGCTCTCGTGTTCACAGCATCCCATATGTCAGTTCGGGAGACCTTGAGGGCAGGCAATTGTTATTTGCCTCTGTTGTTGGAGACATTTTGGGTGTGGGTGCAAGCTCTGAAATCCTGATCCCTTTACAATGTACTGAACCATATGTTACATTATTAAGAGGCAGCTGTAGGGAGATGGAAAGGGAAAGAAGGAGAGGCTTGGTTTGACCTTAGGCTGGACCATGTTTATTCATAGTAAGGGGGCATCTTTGCCACCCACGTGTATGATGGACAAAATGTGTGAGATGTGGACCCTTATGGGATGGAAATTGCTTCTGTAGTCCACAGGGAAGCCTGGAAATGTAGTCTTTCAGCAGAAAACTATCTGGGTTTCTGCTTCCATGGTGTAGCTATGGGAGCATTCCAGCCCCTATGCTAGGTACTTGGAAAGTTTTGGCACCCCAATAAACCTTTCCACCAATGCAGCAATCAAAGTCAGATCAAGTCAAACCAAATTAGAAAAAAATCCAGGTTTAATGGATACCAACACTCCTAGGTGCACTTCCAGTGCCCCAGAGAGGAGACAGGGAAGAAAGACTGGAAAACCACAGGTTTGTTTTCTGGGATACAATTTAAATACCCTGTGGGAGTGGTCTCAAGCATCTCTAGGGAGAGGACATCTTTTGGCAGGCTTGAAAATGGGTGGGGTCAAAATAGGCTCTGCGGACTGTATTAACCAGACCAGATTTCTTGATACAGTAGCAGAACTTTCCCCAGGAACCTTCAGGCATCTGTGAGACAGCTGGAACAGATTTATACCTTGGTGTCATAGCAAAAGGCTATGACTTTAGGTTAAAAGGCACGAACATTTTAGAAGACAATTAAAGGAAACTGGAAACTCTGAACCTCTGAAGATACATCTGAAACTATTAATTCTAGACTATGAAGCCTATGAAAGAGGCACCCCTGTCTGTATTTTTAGCAAGAAACTTAACAAATGAAGTAATGAGCTACCAGTACCCTAAGTCATCAAATGCCATCAGACAGATCTAAGAGGGATAAGTAGATGAGCAGAAGTGAGGCAGCTTATTTTTAGCTATGTAGGCAATCCCAAGTCTCTCTGTGGTCTTTGGTGAATACTAGTCTTAGAAGCAGAACTTGTCTTTAGCCAATGATCCCATGAGGCCTGAAGATTTTTTTCTGTGGGGGTAAGGTTCAGTCTACCTGTCTTGGCAGAATGAAACAATCCCCTGTGTAGTGTCCAGGAGGTTGATAAGGTGGAAGGCAGTTTTTTGCTGTGTGGGTGGCTTTACCATATCCAAAGGCAAGCCTCCAGGAAGAAGGTCTTCTGCAACCATGCATCTTCTTGGAGGAGCTATAGGATGCTGCAGGAGCTGGCATGTCTCTGTCCTAAGAAGCTCTTTTGTTAAATGCCATACTCTCAGATCTGTAAGGTCACTGAGTATCAGGGTACCATTACCTGGCAGGTGTAGCCAAATTAGACATATAAGTTAAATTTAGACATATAGTTTACCCAATCAGTTACAATTTACTAATGTCAGTAAAGGCAAGAAGATTAGAAGGAGTATTTTAGTAAGCCAAAGTATATTGGAGGCGGAATGTCTCCTTGGTAGGGCCAGCACACATGGGTACTCTTACCAAAGATGGTGCTGAGGTTTTCACTTTGACCTCAACCAAAAATGGTGGTTATCCACGTGTTTGCATTTTCCCAGAGCTGTTGTAATCTGGAGTTACAAGTTTTATAGATTTTAAAACAAGCACATATACACATAGACATAAAACAAGCAGACTGTGGCCACATTATTTATGCATATATATTAACAGACAGATGAACAAAGCTTTTTTTAGGAACCTGTGTCAGCTGACCAACTTGAAAATTCTGGAGTAGGCGGCTGAAGCCAGGTCACAGTTGGTCCCGTTGAGGGCTAGATTAGCAGATGCTGTAAAGGAGAACAGAAACGTAAAGACAGAACACCTATGCAGTTTAGAGGGGAAGGACAGGGGGAACGGATCCCTTGTAGAGAGAATCCCAGCATGACCAGATTGCACAGGAATGCAAACAGCAAAGAGCGAAGAGAAGTGGGGAGGGGGTGGGGAGGAGGAACAGGAGCACAGCATCCAGAAAACGTGGTGGGCATATTGGGGGGGGGGGTTGTTTATTTGTTCCCGTGTTGGCAGAAAGTTTAGGTGTCAAGGACATATGGTGTCAGATAGCCCCAATTTAAGAAGATTTTGTAAAAGGCCTCCCAAGGGCCTTTGGAGGTTAGGCCTTGAATTGTAGGTACCCATTTTGCAAGTCTATGCCAGGACCCATAGCCTAGTGCAGTGTGTTCATTGTGGTAGACTTTGGATCAAAAAACAGAGGGGTGTGAGAAATACCTTGAACAGGACAAGGTAGGTCCTTGTCCTGGTCAGGTTGGGTGCCTGGCACAGCTGTGCCTTTCACAGGACAGCCCAAAAATCGCATGAGGCCATAGGCCTCTAATGCAATGACTTGAAACTTACCCAGAGGAAGCTGATCTCAGCCTGGCAGAGAGTAGGTGCAAGGGGAGGCTGTTTTCTTACCACATGGCCCTGGACCAGTGAGAAAAACAGTCCCTTTGTGGAACTTCCAGATGAAAAGTTTTTGTACCCTGATAAACCTTTCTGCCAACACAATGATCCAAATCAGACCAAATCAAACCGAATTAGAAAAAAGCCTAAGTTTAATGGATACTGACACTCCCGGGTGGGCTTCCAGGCCCTCAGAGAGGAGATGGAGAAGGCAGACCAGGAAGCCACGTGTTTGTCCTCTGGGTACAATTTAAATACCCTGTGGGAGTGGTCTTGAGCATCTCTGGGGAGGGGTCACTATTTGGCAGGCTTTCTCAGAGATGGAGTCTGGACTGAGGCAACTCCTAGGGGAGGGGGCTTGGGATGGAGCTTCCACCCAAACAGTACTAAACACAGGGACCTGTGTTTAAGGAACAAGGATGTTATACTGACTGAGCCATCTCCTCAGACCTGTTGATGAGTACTAAGATTACTCTATATATTTTAAGTGGTGGTCATTTTTTTTTTTGGGGGGGGTCAGATACATCGTTACAAATATTCTCTCCAAGTGTACAGCTTATATTCTTATTGTTTTGATACATCTGTACCTGTATCTATATTTATATCTGAAAATTCCTCATCTTTTTCTTCTCCAGGGATGTGGGTGTGCCAGATTCAAAACCCACTTTATTCTAGAAACAGGAGACAAAACTTCCAGCTAAATTTGAAGAAACACCTGCTTCTTATTAATTTTTGGTTTCTTTAATGAGCGCCCGGAAGGATGACCCAGCATTTCAGAGCAGTTGGTGCTCTTGCAGAGACCTCAGATTCAATTCATGTCGGCTCAGGTCTCACTTTCACTTGTAATTACAGTTCCAGTGCCCTCTTCTGGCCTCCCAGGGCACCATGCAAGCACATGGTGCATCTATACACATGCAGACACAATGCTCAGAGACTTATACAATAAAAAAGAACAACGTCAATGGGCTGTATCCAGCCAGCGGTTACCATAGGAACCTTTTGTTTCCATCTCACTACTTTCTAAGAGGCACTTGAGTTTATTGATTGAATCTGTGGTTTGTTGGCTTTGTCTGGTCATCACTTCCTATGTGGCATGTAATCTTTTCACACTTCTTTGAGAGCTTGTGGCTACCGCATCACGGCAAACATCAACATCAGTGAGAGTCAGAACATCTGCATCCCTGCAGGCGCCTCTGGCTTCAGAGCTTAATTCTAGACCCTTGGCAAAAGGATTTTCTTGGACATACTTTTCTACTTGTAGTAAGACAAACATCACAGAACCATCAGAGAATCTCTTCCCTTAACACAGACACTCGACATTAAACACAGGCGCCTCTTGATATTTGTGTGGTGTCCAGTCCTCGTCCTTGTCCAGCAACTTTTTTACTCTCATGATTACTCTGGGAAGGCTGTGTGTTGGTCTTTTCTCATTCAGCATCTGATTTCTGCTGTTGTGTGAGAGAGAAGCAGCTGAGTTGTAAGGGCTGGGGAGTATTGGGCTCTTTATTTCTTGAGCACAAACTCACTGGATCACTTTCATTTTCTTTCTCTCTTTTTTCTTCCTCCCTCCCTCCCTCCCTCCCTCTCTCCCTCCCTCCCTTCCTATTTCTTTTTCTTTCATTTTTTTATTTGCACAGTTTTTTATTTGCACAGCTGGAATGGAGGAAGTACCTATGCTAGGGCATTTGATCTAAACAAGAGGTGGCTGATGATACTGGACCAAGTGATGCAGAATTCTTTTTTGAGATAAATCTGTTGATGTTGAAGTTAACTACCATTCTCTGTAGTGACTGCCTCTGTAGTAAGATAATTTGATATTGGCTGCTGGTACCGACGGGTTTTCTGATTTGGTTAAGAGTGCCAAGTTAGCTGGGCATAGTGGCCCACACCTTTAATCTCAGCACTTGGGAGGCAGAGCCAGGTGGATATTTGTGAGTTTATAATGAGTTCCAGGACAGCAAGACTCCTCTGTCTCAGAAATCAAACGAAAGGTTCTTGGGGGAAAAAAAAAACAGTTTCTTTCATGATTCTAGTTTACTTGATGTGATCTTGGCCAGGTCATTGTATTTCCTAGTTTTTTTTTTTTCTTTCTTAGTTCTGCCTTTTGAGATAGGGGCAATGAAATCATTATACCAAATTTTATATGTTTCAAGAAACATTTGAGAACTCATGTAACAAAATCACCAGAGTAAATAAAACCCAACTTGTTTACACAGAGAACTTCCAGCTAATTGAAAGGTGGTAAGGAAAAGGAGAACCAGAGTAGGTATGAATCATTTAAAACTTATTATATATACACACATTCACGTATATTTGCTTTGTTTTCTAGTGACACCGAGTATCATTCCCCTGTGCCTTTTGCCTGCTAGGCAACTATTCTACCACTGACCTGCATCCCTAGTCAATTATAAATGTGCTTTTATAATAATTAAGCACAAATGTTAGCCAGAATAAGATGAGGGAAGGTACCTCAAAGAACCGGGCTCTGCTATGTGAAGTTAGCATTCTACAGAAATTAGCTAGAAATTGGTCTAGAAACATTAAATGTTGTTTTTTTATTTGTACAGACCTTATTGAATATGCAAGTTCTTTTCTACATGGGTTTGGTTGTAGAAATAATAAAATATCCCCTAAATAACAGAAGAGTCAGTCATAGTGAAATGAAATAAGTGAAATAATTCTCTCTGAACCTTTAGCAAGAATCCTATAGGGTAAGTGAAAGTGTATTTCTTGTTTAATAAATGAAACAAACTGAGCCTCAGAGAGCTCCAGCAGGGCTGGCTGCAGACGTGGCTCAGACTGGTCTGCTTACCAACCTGCCTAAGGCTAGCGTTAGAGGCTAGATTCCGAGGAGCAGGCTGGCTCCATAGATGGAACTCTGGCCTCTAGAGGTGGGAAGAAAGCAAGAGACATGGCTTGGGTTTCCTGCCTCTTCAGCAAGAGCCAGCACATAGTGAGTGCCTTCTGCGGAGTCCTGAGCAGGAGGCAGAGCCTTGGGCTCAACCATTAGAGTCTGTGCATCTTTCTAGTGCCTTTCGGGGTTTCGGAGCAGGGGAATGAACAGCTGTGTCTAGGACTGATTCTGCAGACTTGTCGGCGTGTGTATCTAGTGTGAGTGTTCCCTGAAGTGACAGTGGCACCAGAAAAGAGGAGGAAAGTCAAAAAAAAAAAAAAAAAAAAAAAAAAGAAAAGGAGAGGGAGACTGATTCGGTAAAAAGGTGTAAGGTAATGAGAGGGTTGACTCTGGGTGTTGAGGCCGCCCATTGAGGACAAAGCCAGCTTTAACAGAACTAGCTCTGTCAAGAGGAGCCGACTATCAAGCTTCTGGAAG
>NC_022022.1:6529496-6536663 GCF_000317375.1 Microtus ochrogaster
GTTTCGGAGCAGGGGAATGAACAGCTGTGTCTAGGACTGATTCTGCAGACTTGTCGGCGTGTGTATCTAGTGTGAGTGTTCCCTGAAGTGACAGTAGCCCCCAAAGAGACGAGGAAACTCAAAAAAAAAAAAAAAAAAAAAAAAAAAAAAAGGAGATGGAAACTGGTTCGGTTGAAAGGTGTTAGGGAATGAGAGAGTTGACTCTGGGTGTTGAGGCCGCCCATTGAGGACAAAGCCAGCTTTAACAGAACTAGCTCTGTCAAGAGGAGCCGACTATCAAGCTTCTGGAAGTGAGCTATACCTGCTTTCTGATATGACCCATCTTGGATATGTGAATTTCAAAATGGGAAGTTTCAGTCTTTACAACCATTTTTTTTCTTTTCTTTTTTAAAATTATTTTTATTGTGCTATACATTTTCTCCCCTCCGCTTCCTTCCTCTCTGCTTCCTTCCCTCTCCCCTCTTCCCTCTCCTGTGACCCCCCCCAACACTCCCAATATACTCAGGAGATCTTGTCTTTTCTCCTTTCTATTTAGATCCATGCATGTCTTACAACCACTATTTAAGGTGACGGTTTTACATTAAAAAATTATACGATATGTTTTGATTATACTCGTTCTCTTCTCCCAGATGTTCCCAGCTCCTCCCACCTCCCTATTCTCTTAACCTCATCTTTATCGCTCTCTCAAGAGAAAAACTAAAACCAAACAAACCACGGAAATAAACAGAACCCCACCAAGCCATAACAATCACACACATGTGCATGCACACACAAAAGAAAAAAGAGCACGCAGAAAGACACAGTCTGTTTGGTGTTGGTTTTCTACTTCCGGACAACGGGGCTGCCTGGGAGTGTGGTTGATCTATTCGGTGTCACTCCATTGGAGAAAACCCATTTCCTCTTTCCCAGTAGGTATCAGTCGCAAATAGCTTCTTGGTTAGGGACGGGAACTGGTGCCACTTCCCCTCCTCAGTGCTGCAGCTTTGTCTGGTTTCAACCTCCGCAGGCCTTGTGCCTACCGTCACAGTTTCTGTGACTTCACATTGATTGGTACTGTTGTATCTAGAGACACTGTTCCACTGGAGAAATCCACCACCTCTGGCTCATATACTCTTGCTAACTCTGCTTCTCTATGGATCCCTGAGCCTTGAGGGGAGGCATTTGATAAAGACATCCCATTTAGAGCTGAGTGCTCACTCTTTGCGTATTGTTCAGTGGGGTGTTTCTGTGCTAATGCCCGTCTACTGCAAGAAAAAGTTCTCTAATAAGCATTGAGTGATGCACTGATCACTGTTTATAACAGTATGTCATTGAGAGTCATTTTATTGCTGTGTTCCTTTAGCAGACAGGTAGTAGTATGTTTTCCCCTAGGGTCATGACCTGTCTAGTTTTAGCTTCTTGGTTTCCACAGGCCAGGAGTCAGACAGTATTAACAGAGTCATGTGTATTATTCCATATCATAGAGTGGGTCTGAAATTCAATTTTTAAAAGGGTGGTTGGTGACTACCATATCATTTGTGCCACATTACACATATATACATATATTATACATATTACATATATATCTTGCCGACAGGCCCCTATTGTAAGTCATAAGATTTGTAGTGCTGGATGAGTTTTGATGATTACTTTTCTCCTTTGGTAATGTGTAGAGTACCTTCTAATACTATGAATGCTAGTCAGTAGGGGTGAAGCTTCTGATTTGGCCCCAGCTCGATTTCTTCATGTTTGATGACATGAGTAAGTGGTGCCTGAAGTTTTAGGTCCTACTGTCCAGGTTGTGTAGGGTAACCAGTGGCATTAGTAATAGCTTTACTTGGTTTGTTTGGTAGGTTTGTGAGACCCCCTTTGCCAACAACTCAACAAAATATAATCAATTCTTGAAGCTGTGGTTTTTACGTGTTAGGATATAACGTTTAGTAGGGCCATTGTCTTCCCCCATTATATGGTAAATCCATTTATCTTCTTTTTGAACATTGCATAGAAGAGAGAGCTGAGTCTTAAAGGCATGAAATAGTAATTGCCCCGCTGTCCCAGGACTTGCAGTGGGAACCTGTTGACTCTGCAGTCCATACTTTCTCCAGCACATGGGCAGCGTTTCTGGGCTGGAAGGAGCTTTAGGTCCCTCAGCTATAACCCAGGTGCGTGGGAAGGGTATGGCTGTTTAGGGTGAGACAAGGCTTGGAGTGAAAGGCCCCTATTCTGTGCCTTCTCTGATTTCAAACTAGGGGAAGAAATGAAATGATCGGGCCAAGTGACTGCAGAAAATATAAGAAAGACCATGAAAAGCTGCTGTGGTATTTTAGGAATGAAGAAGAGCAGGCGGCGTGGGCATGAGAATAGCGAGGGCAGTGCAGGGTCACCAATCAAACAAAGGAAGATTTCCAGGTAGAATTCTGCACGAACCCAGAGGCCGGCTATTGAGTCCTGGTTACGTGGCAAGCACTTCGTGCTGCTGGTGAGGTGGAAGGGGAAGAAACCACAGTCTCTGGAAGACAGAAGAACAAAGCTGCTGTCGATGGGAGCCTGCCCACTCAGTGCTAGCCATTGCTGCCATGTGCCAAGGCAGCTCACACCTGAACACCCAGACTCCTCCTGGGGAACTAAGGTATGTGGTGGTGATAGCTAGCTGCCACCAGGTGCCTTGGTAATACTTCTTCATCTCCCAGTGAGCAGTCTGCAAGATTTGTTTTTGGAAAGAAAACAGATGGTGCTTTAGGAAGACGTGCAGTAACACATGATGCCTGGCTTTAAGCAAAGGATCCCGCAGGCTTGCTCACTGGTTAAGAGCTCTTACAGTTCTTGCAGAAAGCCTGAGTTGAGCTGCCAGCACCCTCACTGGGTGGCTCACAACTATCTCTAACCCCAGCTTTAGGGGATTCGTCTGCTTCTTCTAGATGTCATGGGCACCTGTACAGACCTGCCCGCCCGTACCATGTACATAAGAAGATTAATAAAAATGCTATTAAAAAATCTCCCTCTTTATCAAGTATCCCAGGATGTGATTTGCAGGTAAGATGCATTGTGAGGAATGAGTTGGTGACTTTGGCAAGACTTTAGTTGCTTTTCCTGTGTCAAGGACGGAGATTACCTAACTAACGCATCTATGTGAGGGTAGACTATAAGATGACTGGTATTATTTGCCTCACTGTGAGCAGCTAACAGAAGCTACAAATTCCAGGGCCACATTTGTAAATTTGGTCTATCCCAGAGAGGTAGTATGTTAGAGACTCGGGGAGCAGCTTTCTTCTCTGAGGGCACCGTTACACAATGGAGGTGATTGGGAGGTAAAAAAAAAAAAAAAAACACAAATATCAGTAGTGCTGGAAAGTCCACTTTTCCAGTGTGCTTAGTCAAGGCATGCTGGTTACGATGAGTATCAAGGGTGACTGGAGCAAAAGTTGACATGCCGGGGATTTTGCCTTCTGCCGGCCAGTTGGTTGTGTGTTCATGGGCAGTTCATGTAGCCTCTGGGTCTCCAGTGTCTGACCGAGACAGCACAAGCTGCCAGCTGAGGTTGGCGAGAGTGCCCAGGCAGGTCACACTTCCTTAACCCTTCTTTCTCTAGCCCCTTGGAATCTGCTGGTATTTTTGTCTGTTACGGCCTGGATTTGGATTAGCTGCTACCATGTTGTCTTCTCCACCAGCCCAGCCAAACATCTCGCTGAACATAATGGTAAAATTGTTTCCCCTCTTCTCCAAAGCACTCTGGCCCATTTCTGAAGTATTTTAAAGGTAAGAGATGTGTCAGAAGGCTCTCATAGTGGTGGTGGCTTATAATAGGGTTTTATTTTGTTTTGGTTTTGTTCCCTCCATCCTTTCAGAGTCCCAGGAAAAGCTGTGGGCCTTTCATTGGATTAAAGTATCTACAGGGGATTCCTGGACTCTGTGGTATGTAGACGGAGGCTGTGCATTCATTTCCCGGCCACCTAGACCTGAATAATCACACAGAAACTATATTAATTACAACACTGCTTGGCTGATAGCTTAGGCGTATTCCTGGCTACTTCTTACATCTTAAATTAACCAATTTCTATTATTTTATATTTTACCATGAGGCTCGTGGTTTGTTACCTCTTGCTTCTTGGACATGGTGTCTCTTGACTTTGTCTAGTCTCTCTCTATATATTTCTTCCAGCCTGGCTATATTCTGCCCTGCCGTAGGACAAAGAAGCTTTATTCACTAACCAATAAGAGCAACACATATACAGAAGAATATCCCAAATCAATGGCAGACTAAAGGTCTCTAAGCAGTGCTCAAGCAAAAAAGCGATTACTGTGTTTATAGATTTGTGCAGTATTGTTACTCTCTTCTGGAATGCAAAGAGTCAGGAGTAGCAACATGAGGAACCCAAGCAGACAGAGCCTGCTGAATGAATGAGTAACTGTGCTGTTCAAGTTGTGAACGAGCCCTGAACACTTAGGAGACAGATGCATCCCTTCCTGGAGGCAAGCCAAGTACCGTGAGCACATCGGGAGCTTTCGCTGTCTAAAGTGGGGACATATTTCCTAGCTGCTTTGTTTGTGCCACAGAATGATAAAATCTGGTTCATAACTCCTAAGCCTTTCTAACAGGGACACGATCTGTATTTAAAGGTTCCCAGGAGTCAAACATGGGGGTGCGCACCTCTAATTCCAGCGCTTGAGAGGCCGAGGCAGGCCAGTCAAGAGTTTGAGGCCAACTGGGCTACATAGTGAAACCGGGTCAAGACCATGAGCTTGTGAAGTAGATCTGGCCCCCTAGGGTTCATCTCATGGAGACCCTGTTTTCCCAGACAGCTTCTGTATTCTCTTTTCTTCTATGTATACGTTTATTATCCACTTAGAAGAACATTCTGGAGATGGCCAGTTATTGATGGACTTCCTCTGTTGGACACGCACATCCGATCTTCAGTTTGACCGTCCCAGGGTTAAAGCAGTCTCTTGGAGAACTGTCACCTTTACTCCCAGCCTAGTTTATGCCCGTCAGTTTTGAGTATAGAGTCGCTGAGTTCATGGTAGAAGTAGCAAGCCCCCAGCTGACGGCATTCTTCTCCGGGATCTTGAACGATGTAAATGTAGCTGATAGGAACAGGGTTCCGGTTCTCTTTTGTACACAGCAGCTCTTAAGGTTTTATTTTTATTTTTTAAATTTTTATGTGTGTATCTATGTGTATGTCTTTGTAGTTGTATGCTGTGCGTCTGGGTACCTGGAGAGGCTGGAAGTGGGTGCTGGTTCCCCCAGTGTGGAAGTTTTAGGTGGTTTTGAGCCCAGCACTGGGGCTGGAAACCGAAGTGGGGTCCTCTGAAAAAGCAGTGAGCGCTTATCACCTCTGAGCCGTCTTTTTAACCCAACAGCACTAATTTTTATATCTCATGAAAAAAATAAAAGATTGAAAAGCACCAACCCTCTTTTCCTCCTGGTTTCTTTCCTCTACTGTCCCCACGCCTCAGGTCCCAGGAGCTCTGTTCAGTACTAAGCATAGTGCTCACTACCGGTTTGTCATACGTTTTAGAACCAGGCCATTCCTTTTATGGAAATCTCTGACATTTTATTATGTTTGGCTCTTAATTTGAATGACTACAGCCTTATCTCAATGTCAGAAAATGGCCTATTTCCTTTTGTGGTAGAGTATCTTTTATTTATTTTTTTGACGATTTCATACATGTAAAAAGTTGCATCTTGATCAACTTCCTATCCACTCCTCCAGGGACCCCCACCTCTTCCCTCACCCCCCCCCCACTCCACCCCACAACATGTCACCCTCTCCCATTCTTGTCCTCTCTTTCTGGCCAGTAGCCCACGGAGTCCACTTTGTGCTGCCTGTGATGGATGCTGACTGATCATGTTAACTTGATTTTGTACGGGTCACCATAGCTGCAGTGGGTTCGTGGGCACAAAGGCCATGTCACATCCTGAGACAGCCTTTCCTTTCACCCCACTCCCCTCCATCCTCTGGTTCTTATTTCCCCCGCCTTGATGGGCGGGGCTTGATTTAGGGCGGACACTCAGTAGCTAAGTGCTCAACCCTATGGTCAGCACTGCCGCCCACTGCAGAGAAAAACCTCTCTGGCCACGGTCAACAGCAGCACTAAGCTGTGGGTATAATCACGTTTTCTGTCTAACAAGTACAAAGCTGGGTAGAGCAGCATGACGAACTTAGATACCAATTAGCAGCGGCTGATGCGTGGTCTATCCTGTTTCCTCGGCACTCCTGCTAATTCTTCTTTGCCTTGGAATTGTGTTGCAGCAAATTCCAGATGCATCCTCATCCGTAAAGATGCCATATACTGAAGATAAAAAACTCTGTAAACATAGCCAAATACCAGCCTCGTGGGCTGATGAGAAGCCAAGGACAATGGCACGGGGTTTTGATCCTACGTAATGTGCTGGCTTCAAGGGAGCCTAGCCAGTTTGGATGTTCACTTTCCTAGATATGGACGGAGGGGGGAGGACCTAGGACTTAACACAGGGCAGGGAACCCTGACTGCTCTTTGGACTGGAGAGGGATGGGGAGAGGAGTGGAGGGAGGGGGAGAAGGGTGGGAGGGGGGAGGGAAATGGGAGGCTGGGAGGAGGTGGAGGCTTGTTTTTTTTTTTTTTCCTTTTCTCAATAAAAAAAAAAGTTACCTCAAAAAAAAAAAAAAAAGAATGAGCAATTCTTGATAGCAAATACCTAATCAGTGTTCGTAGTTCCTTAGCCGTCTCCTAATTTGTTTTGGTTTTGGTTTTTGAGAGTGCCTCACTGTGGAGCTCAAGCTGGTTTTGTATATTTTTTTTAATATTTATGTATGTATGTATGTATTTTAAAGAGAGGGTTTTCTGTGTAACTGCCTCAGCTGGCCTCGAACTCACAGAGATCCACCTGCCTCTGCCTCCTGAGTGGTGGGTTTAAAGCTGTGCATCACCACCGCCTGGCTGGCCTTGAATTTTTAATGTCGCCCATCTCCACGTTCCTCACCCAAGCACTTAGAACTTGTTTTTGTAGTTTGCTAATTTGAGCTGGGGTTCTGTAAGGAATGTATCTTGAGCTTGGTTGATGTATTACTTAAGTTTTTGGCCTTTTTTTTTTCTGACTTGAGATTTATTTTTATTTTTTTTAATTTATTTATTTATTAAAGATTTCTGTCTCTTCCCCGTCACCGCCTCCCATTTCCTCACCCAAGCACTTAGAACTTGTTTTTGTAG
>NC_022022.1:6536763-6539851 GCF_000317375.1 Microtus ochrogaster
TGTTCTTGAGTTCTCAGTAGTCCTCATTGTCCGCTATGTTCAGAGAGTCCAGTTTTATCCCAGGCTTTTCCAGACCCAGGCCAGCTGGTCTTGGTCTTTGGATCTCCCATCTTTCGGCTTTTTATTATCTTTTTCTTGCTGTTTTTGTCTTTGGCTTGATAAAGAAACTGGATCGCGTGTCTTACGCAGTTTCTTACGATCTGGGATTCATGTACTCAGGTAACTTTAAGGAGACGAGAGTAAGACTGGGGAATGCTTTGAAATGTGCTTCCCAGTGTAGCGAGCGTTTTTATTCTGGGTTTTAAACAGTCCAGCCGTGGAGTTGAAGACTGGGGAATGCTTTGAAATGTGCTTCCCAGTGTAGCGAGCGTTTTTATTCTGGGTTTTAAACAGTCCAGCTGTGGAGTTTAAGACTTGCGGAGGCCGGGGCAGTTAGGCGTCAGGTAGCTGCGTTTCCTCCCGGCTCCCCATTGGCTGGACGCTACCCTGACTGATTCTGCGCAGAGGTGTCACTGACCCAGCCGGAACACGCCAGCCATTCCTCGTCAGCGACACCACGCAGTTATTTTGGGCAGTGGACTGGAATGGCAGCTTTTTCCTGTTGAATCTGCGTGGGAATCTGGGTGACAGAACGTCTACCCCCTCTCCTTTGCTGTGAAGAACACTCCTTTTAGGACTCTTTCCAGGGGAAATGGCCACAGAATCATCTGGATTGGGAAAGATTTGCTGAGATTACTTGACCCCATGGAAAAACCTTAACATGGAATCCCAGCATCAGTACTTCCAGAACGAGGCTGTTGATAGGCACCTCTCATCAGACACACCGCTCCTGCATTCCAAGTCTTTTCTTCCTTAAACAACGTTAGTTATTAAACTGCGCCCCTTTCCGCTATGCACACCATGCATGTGTCTAGGAAGCCCTCCCCTACTTTGTCTTTTGGTTAGTTTTGCAACAGTATTGCTCTGTGCTCCTGACTAGCCTGGCTCTTACTATGTAACCCAAGCTGGCCATATTCTCTTGCCCCAGCCTCTCATCCTGAACTACCCTGCCTGAGGATCTTTAAGATTAGCCGGGCAGTGGTGGCGCACGCCTTTAATCCCAGCACTCGGGAGGCAGAGGCAGGCGGATCTCTGTGAGTTCGAGACCAGCCTGGTCTACAAGAGCTAGTTCCAGGACAGGCTCCAAAACCACAGAGAAATCCTGTCTCGAAAAAACAAAAAAAAAAAAAAAAAACAAAAACAAAAACAAAAAAAAAATCTTGAGTCTCCCTCCTGTCCTCTTCATCACATAACACACAAACTGTACCCAAGTATATATGTGGCTTTCATGGCAACAGCAATGCTTTCGTAGGTAGATTAGATGTGAAGGGACTATTCCAGACTGATTTTAGCTAGGGTGTGTGGTGGTTAGTCATATGGGTCTGGGCCACAGGGCGTCAAGATACATTATCAAACATATTTACGGATATTTCTGTGAGGGTAGGTTTTGAAGGAGCTGTTGCGATGGCTCAGTGGGTAAAGGTGCTTGACCTGAGTTCCATCCTCATGGTGGAAGGAGAGAACCCACTCCCACGATCTCACAAGTTTTCCTCTGACCTCATGTGTGTGTGTGTGTGTGTGTGTGTGTACACAAGCACAAACACACATACATACATATACACACAGAGAGAATAAACAAATACATGCCATTTATGAGTTTTGTCTATTAGGTTAGCTTACACAGTTTCTCACGACGTCTTCATGCATACATGCCATTATCCTTTGTCTGCAATCACTCCATGAAGGTGGGTTTGCATGTAGTTAACATTTAAGTCAGTGGACTTGGGGTAGAGTAGACTAGTGTCCACTATGAGGTTGGGCCTCCTTCTGTCAGTGAAGGCCTGAATAGATCAAAACTCTGATCTTCTTGCGCAAGGAGGGTATTTCCAGCCCATTGCTTTTGGTGTCTGCTCTCCAGGGCAGATTTTGAAGGTGTCAGCCCCCAGAGCTGTATAAGCTATTTTTTTTTACTATAATTCTCTTTCTAAATATGCATACATCCTACTGGTTCAGTTTCGTCTGGAAAAACCCTGACAGACATAGCGTGGGATTTAGGAGGGCCAGAACATGTCATAGGTTTATCTTGAGTCTTCCTGTTTTGGAAGATGGGGTGTCTTGCTATGTAGGCTGGCCTTAAAGTCTCAATCCTCCTGCCTCAGTTTCTCCATAACAAGACCATAGGAGTGTGCCGCCACACCTGGCCCCAGCTGTCTGTTTTAAGTGGTATTTTGTATTAAAGGGGTGTAAGGATCATTGGAGGGACCATCAGAAAACTGAGCTTTAGGGCACACCTCTTCTAACCATCTGCCTGCTTATCTCCAGCTAGGCATTGGCTCTCTCTCAGCCTCAGTTTGTTTTCATGAAACTTCAAGAGATGTTCATGGTCCATGAATCTATGGAATATATGGACTAGATAAGCCAGCTGCTGAGCAGGCATGAGAAGACAAGTCTGCTGGGCAGGGCCCAGGGGTTCTGTTACTAAGTACGAAATGGAAGAACCAAAAAGTAGATAGTAAAATGCCAATCACCAGGGAGGAAAATTACCAACACTATACATCCCTGAGTAACAGGTAGACTGTTCTAATCAGTAAAACAGAACGTAAGGATGGATAGGTGCCTCCACAAACATCTTGAACTCTTACGACTGTTTAATCTTGAGTCAGGGTCTTGCTATGTAGTGCAGACTGGCCTCCTGCCTCAGCCTTCCCAATGCCGGGATTAAGTTGAGCACATCTGGCTTGTGACTTCTCATTTGAAGGCAGAGAATCTAATTTTCACTTGGGCTTTGTATTACATTAATTTTTATTTTGTCTACAAGGAGTTGGATAATGGTCACATAACGGAGGGGGGGGGGCTTGGCTGGTGTGACAGTGGTACAAACTGAGGGGTCCTGCCCCACACAGTAGACAAGAAATACCTGGTCCCATGAACATTTTTGTTGTTGTTGGTTTGTTTGTTTGTCTTTGTCTTTATCTCTGTCTATATATCTGTCTGCCTCTCTCTCTCTCTCTCTCTCTCTCTCTCTCTCTCTCTCTCTTTCTCCCTGTGT
>NC_022022.1:6539951-6548106 GCF_000317375.1 Microtus ochrogaster
CTCTCTCTCTCTCTCTCTCTCTCTCTCTCTCTCTCTCTTTCTCCCTGTGTCCAGAGACAACTCAGGGCCTCCCACTAGCTGTGCTCTTTGGGCTTCCCTTTTCAGGAGAAAAGGCAGTAACCACAGAACAGAAACCACATCATTTTGTTCTCTGCCTGGAGAGTGGCCGTCACTCGATTGCAGGCACCTTTTGCTGTTCTCCGTCTGGAACTCAGGTCACTTGGGAGGCTGGCGTTGGGGATCGTGTGGTCTGTGTCTGTGCAGGCCAAGGGGAGGGTCAGTGGCCCCTTTGGATATGACACATAGGAGGAGGGTGAAGCTGCCACTCCTGGCTCACTAGAGACATCCCCAGTCCAGTGAGGTGACTCTTTGCCCTGGGTCCCGACTATGAGCTGGCCAGTGAGGGGGCAGGGCTCTGAGACCATATCCCCCAGGGGCAATTCAGCTGTTTACTCTTTTACTTGGTTGCTGTTGAAGACGGACAAATGATTAACCCCTGCAGTTCCTAGTTAGATCTTGCTCATTTTCCTGACTTTAGCCTTTTGAACCACCAGCCAGAGTTGTTTCGCCAGCTCCTTTCAAATTTTTATCTTTGCTTGGATTCTTGTTTGGAAACTATCCCCTGGGAGCAGTGGGGAGCAGCAGGAAGAAGGTCTAGATGCTGCTGCTGGCTCCTTGGTCTACCCCTGAGGAGGTAAGGACGGGGCCGAGATGAGTAGGAGACAGGAAAGACGCTTCAGTCTGGAGGCTGCTGAATGGAGCCACTCCTGGCCCAGCGCCCAGCCACCACTTCCTTTCCCTGACAAGACCGCTCCGCTGGCCTGGCTGCCTGCCACCTGGCAGTGGCCTCGACACATGACTCCTGTCCATCAAGGTCTGAGGGAGTGGGCAGGAGGTTCCAGGTTTAGCCTGCCTCTTTGGACTCACGAGGCTTGCTTGCCAGTGGCCTCCATTTGCTGTGAGACAGGTGAGTCCTAACTCTGCCTAGGTGATGGACCACCTGCTCAGTGTTCCCACCACATAAAATGAGTCACCCACTTCCCTGATAGTTATTAGAGTCAATGGAGAGGGACTCTACCCACTGAATGGTAAGTTGCCTGGGTCCATTCAAATGGAGCACTGCCTCCCTGCCTGGGATTGTCAGAGCTGGTCTCTGGTCCTCCCCACCGGGCAGCAGGGCAGAGGGTGGGAGTTGTTAGCGCTTTATCACTTGGTGCTATTTCTGGCCTTGGTTTCTCCCTGGAAAATCCAGGAAGGTGGGAGGTAAGGGCTTGACTGCCCATCCCTAGGAAGTTAGATCCAATCTTTAAAAGAGGCAGGGGTTGGTGGGGGACCCTGATCAAAAGGAATAGTTTTCAGGTAGTTCTGGGGGGTGTCCAATATGTCAGTAAACCCAGATCAAAGTCTGATTTCCACCCTGCTCCTGCCTTCCTCTCCCCTGTGCTCGAGCCTTCTCCTCTTCCTTTTTTAAAGGCTACTTTGTCAGGCAAGGGATGGCAGCCCAGTTGACTGAGCGCCTTTGAAGCACACTTGAGCTCCTGGGTTTGGTCCTGAGCATCGTATAAGCCTGGCATGGTAGTGCCTGTAATCTCAGGATCAGAAATTCAGGATTATTTGTGGCTATGTCGAAAGTTCAAGGCCAGCCTGGGCTAGAGACCATGCTGTTAACCAATAACAAAACAACAACAGAATCCAAAAGCTACTGGGGTTTTTCTGTCTGTGGCAGCGTCTTCCAGGTGCACTGACTGAACATTTCAGGCATCTTTCAAATGAAGCTGGGTTTGTCTAAAAACTCTTGAGCATTTTTCTGGTTACTTTAAGGATATAAACATTCTTTTTTAAGTTGGGACCGTGGTGGAGGAATAAAGAACATGAACATATATATAAGTTCTAGAAACTTGGATCTGAGCAGTGTTAGGGAGGGGCCCAGCTCCTTGCGGGTCTTTAAGAGAAAGGCTATATGAAGATGATGATGGGGACATGTTTGGGGTGGTGCGAGTTGCCAAGGTGGAGCTGACCTCCTGTCACTCTGGATAAACTCACCTGTTTGCCAATGCCTTGGGCACATTCAAACTTTCTCTTTTGAAAATGATTTATTCCTCTTGCCTGTATGTCTGAGCGAGGGAGTCAGATCCCCTGGAACTGGAGTTACAGACAGCTGTGAGCTGCCATGTGGATGCTGGGAATGGAATCTGGGTACTCTAGAAGAGCAGCAAGTGCTCTGAATCGCTGAGCCATCTCCCCACCTTCCCTTCCCCCACCCCACACATCCAAACTCTTAAAGAGAAGAAACCTGGAGGGGACACACAGCACAGTGGTGGTGCTGGTGGCACCCTGGACTCTGTCCCATCAGCACTTGCTGCTCCTTTGCCCCTGTGAGCAGCTAGAACTAAATGCAGAATTATTTTTTTCCTGCTGGGCCACTCCCTTTACTCTCTTCCTTTCCGTCATTAAACTTCTGTCTGCTCTTAGTGGGGGAGCAGGCTCTGTTAGACATGGCTTGGGTTGGGGTTTACTAAGCCACATGCTCACTCCTCCCTTAGTTTTAGACTCGGTGCTTATGATGTTTTTTATTTTTATTTTTATTTTTTTATAGCAACTACCAGCTTTTCATGCTGTATCCAGCTCCCTTAGCCAACTGCCCCTTCCTTGGTTCTTGTCTTTACATGGTGAGTTTTTTATTAACAGCAGCAAGGCTGAGGGAAGATCTTCCCGAAGTAGGAAAGGCTATTCCTAGGGAACATAGCTGTGGATAGTGGCCTTAGTTTACTGTGCAATTGCTTAAGTCAAGATGTTGATCTGGAACCTTATAAAGGAATTGTAAATTCTGTTCACTCTGTACCTAATGCGTCATCAGCCTTAACAAATGTGATTTTACAAGCTCTCAGAATGACCCTGTGCGGAGGTGGCAGCCTCCTTGTTTTCATGCATGCAGGCTAAGAGCTCCTACGAGGTCATGTGGCTCAGGTGAAGTCAAGCAGCTGGTCCAGAGCAGACAATTCAAGCATGGTCAATCTGGCTACAAAGCAATCACTCCCGCCACACTGCCTATTCTTTATCCAACCCTGGCTGAGCTTAAGAAAAAAATGTGGCTAGTTTTTGAGAATGAGGAAAGGTTGGAGCAAAATATGCCTGCATAGACAATGTGGTTATCCTAGGGTGAGTAGATAGCCTTCTGAAAATGAAGTCTTTAGGATGACAGAGTCAAGACTCCTCTGCTTGTCTTTCTGTTACTTCTAGGATAATTACAGGTTTTCCTTTAACATATTGATCACACTGAAAATAAAGGTAGCTGTTTGCTGTTTTTCCTTGTTGAAAAAAGAATACATGTTTACTGTAGGAAATGCAGATGCATATAAAAATGACCAAGAGGGGGAGAGGAGTGGGAGGAGGGGGAGGGAAATGGGAGGCTGTGAGGAGGCGGACATTTTTTTTTCAATAAAAAAATTAAAAATAAAAAAAATGACCAAGACGTCCCAAAGCACCAGACACTGTCTGAAAAGGTCCAACCCTGTGCTGCAGTTCACCGTGTGTAGGACGAGGTGTAATCACGTCTGTTCTTGTTTCTGGTCTGTGAGTTAGAAATAGCCTACGTCACTGGATTTTGGTAAGATAAGAGTTAATAGCCAGAAACCTCCAAGAAGTGATCAAGAGATAGTCGACATTTTAATAATGATCTCCCGGCCTTCCTTTCTGAGCCTGTGTGCATTTGTGTTATGGTATATGCTACCGTGTCTATATTAATGAAAATAAGGTATTTTAAAACCAGCTGTGGGCTTTTATCAATTGACATATCTTGACCATCTATCCTTACCTCTAAACAGCTGCCACCATTGCCTGACAGCTGCCTACAATCTAGGACAGGAGGGTGTGAGTGAAATTGAATCTGTGTTATTGCAGGTGTATGTCTGCGGGGTGGAGGGGCAGCAGGCACAAACTTCTAGTCTCCCACAGACATAGGCATTTTAGAACAAATACGTGAACATCGCCACTTTGGGCGACAGAGGCTCTCCTCCTTTCCAGAACATTCAGTGTGGCAAGTACTGTGACCTCAGATGCCAGCCCTCAGTGGGGGAACTCGGATCCTGACTAAAGTTAGAAAAACAGTGCTACTGCATTCAATCTGGTCCCTGGACGCACCACCACCAATCAGACGGTCCCCAAGCTGCCATTTAAAGGGTTCAGAGGTAAAGCTGTACCCCTTGCTCCCCGCCATGCTTCACCCTTCAGGGAGGCGGGCTGCCGTCACTGGCCTTTAGTTTTAGGGCTCTCTGGTGATGCACACTGGCGGACACCCCTTTCTCTTGCTGCACTGACTGTTAGGAAACATTGATCCGTTCTCTTGTTAAGCCCCTCCTCCACCAGCAAACCAGTAAGCCATATTTGCAAGCCTCCTGTTGCCTCTCCACTCCCCACCTTCGGGTGCATGGTGTGTGCAGACTCTAAGGATGCACTTTCTATTCGGTCTTGTGCAGTGTGACCGGGGACAGAAGTCTCATATGGAATACGCTTCTGAGAAGGTTCATGGCTGTAATAATTTCCCTTTCTTCCTACCATAAAACGTCTGTTTGAGATTTGGCAGCTTAGTTGAGCTACCTTCCAAAGGGGAGGTACAGTCCTTTGGGATACTGTTGACTTGAGTTCAGACACGGCAGCTTCCCCAGGACATTTAGGGAAGGGCTCAATCTTTATGCTTTCCTCATTATTGAGAAAGATCTAAGGTGCTGACGGGGTGGTTCCCCAGAATGATGGGCAGCCGCTGTGCCTTTGAGAGGTGTGCTTGCTGAGACTACAGAGGACAAATGCACGGCTTTCCCAGCAGTGAAGCTCGGAGCATTAACGACTCGCCGGTGTCCTTCAAAGTGCTTTTTAATTAGTTTCCCTCTGACGCCCTCCCCGTGAGAAAGGTTAAGTAGCCATACCCTCTTTCTACAGATGAGACTCTGAAACTATGAGAGGTTAATTGACTTGCCTTGGGCCCGCCTGAGCCAGTGGTGGGATTTCTTCTACCCATAACTTCCACTTTTCATGCCAGCACCAGGACTTCCTCAGGGAGGCCTTGGCAGAAGAGGGAAGGATGGGATGGCCTTGCCTACCGTACCTTTTTCTCTCTTTTTTGGGACAGGGTCTCTCATGTGACCCAGCTGTCCTCTGACTCGCTGCATGAGCTTCTGATCCTCCTGCCTCTGTCTTCTGAGTGCTGGCATCATGGTGACACATGGGCACGTCTGATTAACTCAGGGTTTGTGTTGTGTGTGACAGGCAAGTACTCTCTAGACTGCGTCATATCTCCGGCCACTACTCCCTCCCCTACCAGCTTTATTCCTGCAGTCCTGTTTGCGATGGTTGGGATGTTGGTTGAAGTGGTTTCCTTCAGATCACAGACCCGGATCCTTGACCTAGCTGTAGCTTTACTTCCTTGAGCTAAGCTGCAAGCAAGCCGGATAGCAGAAAGAAATTACTATCGGCTCAACTGCCCAGCCTTGACAGGGTCCCTTTGTGTTTGAGATGCAAACCTGACATTCACAGAGGCCTTGAAAATCTGATGTTTTCTCCCTGTAATTCAAATGTTGGGCTTTTTGGTAGAAGGGCTGCCATGTTGTCCCTGGTACACATTCCTCTTAAAGTTTGTCTATAACTGACACATTGCAGTGTATGAAGTTGGACTATGGAGATGGCCTCCAATACAGCAGGCCCCACCACCTCTCCAGCTTGCTTCCAGCAAACCTGCCACAGCTTGAATCACCTTGGCTTCCTTCTAGAGCCACAGAGCCAGGCTGAGTTTGCCTTTGGAGACACAGTCTTTGATAAGAAGTTGCTATATTGATGTTTGTTATTCTTGTGGACTGTGTGTACTTTCCTTCTGGCTCGGTAAAGGCCCCCCCCCCCCTAACCGGCTAAATACTTGTAAGAATGTTACAGGCTTGTGTAAGGCAGGCTTCATCAAAGGGAGGAAAGCATGGGAATTTGAGACGGCAAAACTGGCTTCCTGTCTATACTAGAGTCTTCACAGAAGAGGGAGAATTGTTATTAGGAATTTTCTATACTTTTGCTTTTCAGCTGTAAAAGTTTTTTGTTGTTGTTTGTTTTGTTTTCCCCCCTCCTCTGGGGAGAGTGGACAGTGTTTAGAAGTATCCAGAGTGGTCTAGATATGCCATCATAGCCTTCTCTACCCCAAATCCTTGGCAAGAGAATTGCTTACCTTTATACCAAGGAGGTTGCAAAAACATTCAGTGTGTGCCCAGGTGGAGAGGGCCTGTGGTGATTTCATGTGTGCCAAATGTGTCAGCGGCAAGCAGGCAGCTCAAGCTCACTTTCCTCATGGTGAAGCCACAAGCACAGGTCAGGAAGCTAAATACGCATGAAGGTTTCAGACAATGACAAGAGGAACGTCACAGTCCTGGAATCCCAGCCTTTCAGGAGACTGACGCAGAGGATGGGAAGTTCAAGACCTCCCGGGCCTACAGAATGAGTTCAAGGCCAGCTTGGGTAACTTAGCAAGACCTTGTTCCAAAATAACAGCTAAGTAGCTGGAGATATAGCTCCATGGTGGAGGGCTTGCAGTCACAGGTTCAATCCTTCACACTACAGAAATAAAGGAATAAAGTAAAAGTGAAAAGAAGCAATGCTTACTTCAGTGTTGAGGTGTAAACTTACACCCAGACATTTACTTCACAGACTGACCTGATCTAGTTTTGATCCTGTGAGTGAATGTCGGTATGTGGTCTCAGGATGTGACCACCCAGATGTCCCCCTTCACACAGTTGTTTATCCTAAGTGTACATGCGGTCGGGAGTAAGTAGACTTGTTACTGGTGCTTGCAACTCCAGCTGTTTTATTGGATGGGGAAATCAAGACCACACGGAGTAAAGGGTTGGATCCGGCTTGATGTAACCTTTCTTTCTCCATGTTTTGTCTGAGCAGGAAACCCTGGCTACCTCCTTTGCCCTTTTCTTGCTGGATGGACCAGGAAGATCATCAGGGTGTGCATGAACACCAGAATTCCAAAGACAGAGGTATGGGTTCTGACTTTGAGAACTCTGAGGACAGAGAGGCGGACCCAGAAGAAAGAGGAATGGGCTCCAATCCACAGGACGCAGAAGAGAGGGGCCATCTGGAGCAGGAGATGAGCTCCAACCCACAGGATGACGATCTCAGAGGGGACTCACATGAGAGTGAAATAGTGTCCACTGTCTGCCCAGGTGAGAAGGCTGGAGTGTCCATGGAAGTGGCCACTTTCACATTTGGTTCCTCTGGCATACAGCCAGGGCCAGCATCTCAGGGATCTGGCACACGGGGTGGGGGTGGGGGAGTGCGGGAGGGCTCTCTCGAGACCAGTAAGAAGGATTCTCAACTCACTTGGCTCTCCTAATGTTGGTCCTCTGAGCATCTTTTTCTTTAATATCACCTACCACTGAGCCCACGCTGGTAAGTATTAGTAAAGGGTCACGCATGGATGTTGCTGCCCTGACTACCTGTAACAACACTACGGTGGAATCATGGGCAATATTGGGGCACACCTCAGAGATGTTGGGAGAGTGACTTGGAAGCTGAGAGAGCTGGCTCAGTGGTTAAAAGCACTTCTTACTTACAGGAGACCTGAGTTTGGTTCTAACCACCCATATTAATTAGCTCACAACCACCCGGATCAGTTCTGGGAGATCCAGTGCCTTCTTCTGATCTCTGCAGGCACCAGAAGACTGGTACACACCGACTCACATACACACATAATAGATGAATAACTATTTTTTGAAAAATTTCAAAAGTGACTTAGCATGGTGCTGGGCAAAGTATAATGATATTTCTAGTTAAATACTCATTTTCCTTTCTAGAGAAGCAAATTTACTGGTTAAGTGACCTACCTGTGTTCATGAGGCTGGTTACCCAAGTGCCTAAGTTCCTGGTTGCCTCCCTTGTTATTTCTGACCTGAAAGCAAATGCTGGGTCTCTGGTCTCTTCCTTGTTTCTGCCTTTGGACATTGGTTGCTTTGTCCTGCTCAGGGTTACAGCAGGGCCCGAAAAGAGATGACACACAGCCCTCTCCCTATGGCCCAGGGCTTTGTGGTTACAGCCCTCTCCCTATGGCCCAGGGCTGTGTGGGTACAGCCCTCTCCCTATGGCCCAGGGATGTGTGGTTACAGCCCTCTCCCTATGG
>NC_022022.1:6548206-6562292 GCF_000317375.1 Microtus ochrogaster
GGATGTGTGGTTACAGCCCTCTCCCTATGGCCCAGGGCTGTGTGGTTACAGCCCTCTCCCTATGGCCCAGGGATGTGTGGTTACAGCCCTCTCCCGATGGCCCAGGGCTGTGTGGTTATAGCCCTTTTCCTGTGGCACAGTCCCAGACCCCTGCTGCCCTCCTCTACAGTGCGTGTGAGCATGTGGCCTTCACTTTCCAGTAACTTCTTCAAGTGCCCTCTGCTGGAGGAGGAAGCAGCCAGAGGCTGACAGGTGTATATTCTCTACCAGTTTATAGTTTGGTCTTACCAGTTCTGGGCTGTCTGTCATCCCTTCTCCATCCCCCAAGGCTCATAGGTGTGACTAACCTCCTATTGGGCTGTCTGTCATCCCTTCTCCATCTCCCAAGGCTCATAGGTGTGACTAACCTCCTACTGAGGACAGCTGTGAATGCTACCCAACATAAAATTGTAAATGTTGTTAAAACTCAAGACTCTGTGTGTGTGTGTGTGTGTGTGTGTGTATCTGTGGGCTGTTACACGTATCAGCCAGAGGTCACAGAGGTCAAACTCAGGCATCATTCCTTAGGAATCATCTAACTTGAATTTTGCGATTGGGAGTCTCTGGCCAGCAAGCCCCAGGGAGATCTGCCTGTCTTGCCTGTACACTAGAATTTCGAGCACCGTGCCTCCCATCTGGCTTTTGAGAGACGACTATTAAAATCAGTCAGGTCCTCATGCTTGATCAGCACTTTGGAGATATTCATTCCTGATTTTTGTTCTCCTAAGACTTATGTGACTGTTTGCTTCTTGAGCACAGACTTTCGTAGACTGCAGCGCAGGGTTGCAGTGTCAAAGGTTGGACATGTTCTCAAGCTGTTCTGGGTTGACCAAATGGTTTTGGTTTTGTTTGAAAACCAGTTCTGGACCTTCTAGAAACTTCCAAGTATTCTCTTTTACTTTCCATGACTTTGTGTTTTGAGGCTCTAGCTTTACGAAGTATGGTTGAACAAATTTATTTATTTATTTTTTAAAATTTATTTATTTTTTATGTATACAATATTCTGTCTGTGTGTATGCCTGCAGGCCAGAAGAGGGCACCAGACCTCATTACAGATGGTTGTGAGCCACCATGTAGTTTCTGGGAATTGAACTCAGGACCTTTGGAAGAGCAGGCAATGCTCTTAACCTCTGAGCCATCTCTCTAGCCCCTCAAATACAATTATTTTTCTTCCTTTTCTGGAGACAGAACTTTATCTCCTGAGTCCCCATCTTACCTGACCATCTGCAGACTTCAGTGACCCAGCTAAGCAGATCCTAGGGTATATAGTAGGTGGGGACTGCCCAAAGACTGGCTGACGGTCCTGTAGAGTTCACTGTCCTTTAGTTCTTACCTGGAGGAGACTCCTGGGAAAGAGGCTGAAGTTTAAGGAGGCTGGGGAACTGGGGAGATGGTGTTTGAGAGTACCGGGGAGGAGCATTATTACTCCGTTGGCTCCCAATCTTTGAAGGGCAGTTCTCCTAGAATATCTTTGTACACTAGGTCTAGTTGACCCCAACTGCCAACTTGTCTGTTGCAGAGGGGCTGCTGAGTGAGGAAGAAGGGGCTGTCCTCCGTGAGGAAGAAGACGACCAGCCTGGTGTGCCTGACATGACACTGTTCCCAGGCCTGTCAGAATCTGACAGTATATCCCGGAGTCCCCGGGGAGAGGAGGAGGAGGAAGAAGAGGAAGAGGAGGAAAGCGCCGGGGAGAACCGGCTGATGGAGGAAGATGAGCAGTTACCTCCTCCAGTGCTTCCCTGGAGGCGTCACCTCTCCCTGGGGGGTCGACACCGAGGTGACAAACCTGCCCACCGCCGTTTCCACCGGCTCCATCACCCCATGGCCATGGACCTTGGGGAACTCGACAGCCTGATGGCCAGCATCATGGACGCGCCCACCATCTGCCCAGACTGCGGGGAGAGCTTCAGCCCGGGCGCCGCCTTCCTGCAGCACCAGCGCATCCACCGTCTGGCAGAGGCAGCAGCGGTGGCCAGCCTGGAGCCCTTCGGCTTCGCTGCCGATTGCGGTGGGGTGGTGGGGATGATGGGCATGGGCGTGGCCGGCGACTTCGGGACAGGGTCCGCGCTGGCCCGGCCCCCTCGCGAGAAGCCCTTCCGCTGTGGCGAGTGCGGCAAAGGCTTCAGCCGCAACACCTACCTAACCAACCACCTGCGGCTGCACACGGGCGAGCGGCCCAACCTGTGCGCCGACTGCGGCAAGAGCTTCAGCTGGCGGGCCGACCTGCTCAAGCACCAGCGCCTGCACACGGGCGAGAAGCCCTACCCGTGTCCGGAGTGCGGCGAAGCCTTCAGCCTGAGCTCGCACTTGCTCAGCCACCGGCGGGCGCACGCGGCGGCCAGCGGGGCGGGCTCGGCGGCGGCGCTGCGGCCCTTCGCGTGCGGGGAGTGCGGCAAGGGCTTCGTGCGCCGCTCGCACCTCGCCAACCACCAGCGCATCCACACGGGCGAGAAGCCGCACGGCTGCAGCGAGTGCGGCAAGCGCTTCAGCTGGCGCTCGGACCTGGTGAAGCACCAGCGAGTGCACACGGGCGAGAAGCCCTACATGTGCTCCGAGTGCGGCGAGACCTTCAGCGTGAGCTCGCACCTCTTCACGCACAAGCGCACGCACTCGGGCGAGCGGCCCTACGTATGCCGCGAGTGCGGCAAGGGCTTCGGCCGCAACTCGCACCTCGTCAACCACCTGCGCGTGCACACCGGCGAGAAGCCCTTCCGCTGCAGCCAGTGCGAGAAGCGCTTCAGCGACTTCTCCACGCTCACGCAGCACCAGCGCACGCACACGGGCGAGAAGCCCTACACATGCATCGAGTGCGGCAAGAGCTTCATCCAGAGCTCCCACCTCATCCGCCACCGGCGCATCCACACCGGCAACAAGCCTCACAAGTGCGCTGGCTGCGGCAAGGGCTTCCGCTACAAGACGCACCTTGCGCAGCACCAGAAGTTGCACCTGTGCTAGGGCGGGGTTCCCAACGCGTCCCAACACTGGGAGTAGATGGCTAGGTTACTGATCCTGCAGATGTGGGGGAAGAAGTGGGAGGGACAGCCTAAGAGTGTCTGGGAGAGCCTTTTAATGTTTGCTCCCCTCTCCCAGGGAACGGTTAATCAGAGTTCTTATTTCGAGGTGCCTGCCTCCTCCATCGAAGTAACTCTTAGGAGATGTGCTTGACTTGATGGCTTACTTAAATACTCACTGTAAGGAATGAAAAGCTTGGGTGAACAGACGCTTGGAGGATCCCCGAGGAAGGGGATTTGGGACTGGGTAGAGAGGGTTGAACTGCCGTGTTTGTGGGAACCGGGAGAGGTGATTGGTTTAGAGTTATGGGGGTACAAAATTACGCGGGCAGGAATAAGCCTGTGACACCCCTCCTCTCAGCTTTAGTCAGACCCTTCTCATCGCTACAGAAGAGGGTGCTTAGTATCCACTTCCTTCCCTGTGAGCCACAGTTAGCTGCTATTTTGAGACATCCAGGGAAAATTGAGCAGAAAAACTGCACAGTTACTTCAGGAAGCAACCTTGGATTTAGACATCCACTAGCAACTGGTTCCCAGATTTGTTAGGAAATCCTGCCCTTGCTTCTTCATGTTGATTCAGGGTTGCCTAGGTGGATGGATGACCCTGACCCCCGTGTAAGTCAGGACGTGGCCCGTCTTAGTCCGGCTTGGTACATGAAGACCATCAACAGCTGCCTGAGAAACCTGTTCACAAAAGGCAGCCAGCTCCGTTTTACTGGCTTCACGTGGAAATGCAAGAATGCTGAGTTCATAGGCTGGGATGCCTTCATTTGCATGTGTGTGACCCCATGAACCCCAACTTCCCTCACAAGTTAATGAGGGATCTAGTCCAGACAGGGGCGTCCCCTTTCCCCTCCACATATGAGAGGCACGGATTTACACGTGGAGAGGAGAGACAGGGAGAGGTGGGAATGCAACATGGCCAAATAGCACAAACGAATGTTTTCTAGTTACACAGTTGCCAAAACAGCACTTTCGTATTTACAAAGTGTTTTACGCTTTCTAAGGATTGCTAGTGTTTCTCACATGCTCAGGAGGTCAATCAGTATTACAAACTCTGGCTTGGGAAAATCTGGGGTCGGAGTGTGGCGAGCCTCCTGAAGGAAGGCTGAGGACCGTGGATGGTGGAGCCTGACCTTTTGTGTTCTCCAGCTCGGTTGCTAGGATGAGTTACGTTCTCTGATTTATATAATACTGCGAGAACACGGAGCATTTTCGTGCTTGATGGGAGACATAAAAGCCTAGAAGGACCAAAGATGTCCTTATTGACAAAGCTGGCCTTTGTCGCCCGATTCCAGTGTCCTCACTAGGCTCTATTTCTAGTAGGGAGCTGTAGGCAGATGACTTGTATAGATTTTGGTTACACTGAAAACCCTCCCCTAGATTAGCCTGTAGATGTCAGTGTCGTGGCAGGAGTTGAAGTTACCGTCACTGAAACTTATTACCCTAGACTGTTCATGGAGCCTCCAACTGTTGGACACAGTTGAAGGGGAAAACTAGAAGATTGCTTTTACAGTTTTAGTGAAGATTCTGTGAATGCTAGTGATTTCTACTTGACCATTTGTGTTTTAGTAATGATCTTCTTTACTGTAGGGGGCTGTAGGAAAGCATGTTTTCTATCATTCTAAGAACAATCTGGAGAACATCCGGGCTTGTATATTGCCTGCTGATCATGTCCACTGAATCTTTTTATTGTTCAGAGATACTCACACTAGGGAGAGTTTTTATTTTATTTTTATTTTTATATAAAATGCGAGCTCTCTCCGGTCCTCTTTGAGTGAAGAGTTACATGTGCAGTCTGTGCCCATTCTTTATTCTGACTCTTGTAGTCTGAATGCAAAGTGAATGAGACCACTTAATACAGGCAATTTGTAAGTAATCTTTAATTTTTAATTTCTTTTTTTCTTTCTTCTTTCTTTCGAGACAGGGTCTCTCTACATAGTTCTTGCTGTCCTGGAACTCACTATGTAGACCAGTCTTGCCTCGAACTCACAGAGATCTGCCTGCCTCTGCCCACCAAGTGCTGGGATTACAGGCAAGTGCCACTGTGACCAGCTTATTGTTTTTGTTTTGTTTTGTTTTTTAATACACATCTACCTCTTCTGGCTGTTTTAAATTCGCTCAAGCGTGTGCCAATGAAATCTTGTCCAACTTTTGATTCTTCATATATATTTTTAGCCACTTTGGCTTTTTTTTTGCCTTTTGTTATCACCATTACACAGAGTTATAGCCATTATCAAATGTGTTACACATCAGCAACTTTAGAGTGGGTTCCGTGAGGAGTGGATATGCAAGCTGGTGTGAAGCCATGGCGGTAGAAATCCTTGGGCTTCTCCTGTTCCACGGGCAAGAGAATCAGCTACTGTGTTCATGCCTATGCTGAGCAAACCCTTCAGCAGGGAGAGGCTGTTCAGCCACCCATGCGCTGTGCCAGTGGTGGGTTTAAATGTGACTTTATTTCTCTTACTTCTTCAGGGAACATGCCCACATTAGGTGTGAGTCCATACACACAGGTGGTTCTTTCTCGTCTTCCATCTTAGAATAATAGCGTGTCTTCAGGATCCCCTGGAGACCGTGGTTCATGCTTGAAATGTTAAAGATTCCTCCCTCCAACTCATGATTGATATTGGAGGCCCTTGTACTATTTATTTCCTGGGGAGTTTGGCCAAAAGCAGGCTTCCTTTGCTGTCCTTCACTAAGCAAAACCCAGCGTAGTTTCTGGGCTTAAATGACGTAGTTCTGAGGCTGAAGAAGATAAGCAGTTAGCCCTTTGAGCCATGTGGTCGCTTGACAGTCTAGAGGCTGTATATATGTGAAAAGTAAAAATTAAAAAAAAACTATGTCCATAGACAATCTGAGTTGTGTTCTGAAGTCTGTGCACACTTTTCCCTGCTGTGCTCTTTCTTATCTGTTGTTAAAGTAGTAAGTAATTTAATGATCCAAGGAGTACCCTATTCCGCGTGAGTGTGCTTGTGGATGTGAGAATCGCCTTGTTTGCAGGTTGTTTTATTTAATGGTGGCTCCTTGGACAGCATCCTGGTGTCCAACAACGAATATAGGATATTTGTCATTAAATTCCTATTAGTCTTTTGTCATTCTTTGTTACTATGTGTCTCACATTTGACTCTTCTACGTGGAACATTCCTGGAATGCGGCTACACCCATGCAGCCATGCTTACAAACTGTCTATGGAGACTTTCGTGCAAAGCTGAGTAATTGGGACAGAAACCACATGGGCCATAATCCTAAAATATCTACTGTCGTCCCTTTAAAGGCACAGCCTAGCAGGGGGTGGAGGATGGACAGGCGACAAGAGGCTACCACAGAATGAATGCCAGTATGAGGTCAGCCTGATCTATGTAGTAAGACACTGATTCATAATTTCTAATCCATATATGTATTTGTGCACACACACACACACACACACCCTAGTTTGCTCTCTATGGCTGTGATAAAACACCACGACGAAAACCAGTGTGGCGAGGACATGGTTTACATGACTTTTTCCTGTGGAAGTCTGTCATGAATAGAGGTCAGAGTGGGAATCTAGCGGTGGGAACTGAAGCAGAGGCCATGGAGGAGCCTTGCTCCCCGTGGCTTGCTCTGCATGTCCTGAATTGCTTTTTGACTCAGGACCACCTGCCCTAGGGTGGCACTAACCACAGTGGGTTGCTCCCTCCCACCATCAATCATTATTAAGAAAAGGCGGCACAGACTTGCCCATTGGCCAATCTTGTGGAGGCCTTTTATCTCAGTCACGGTTTCCTCTCCGCAGATGATGTATGTGTGGTCTAACCAGCACAATTGACCCCTTGTTCTTTATCCAAACACACCACTGTGAAGCCAACATTCTCCCTCATTTTTGTCACCAAGATCTCAATGTCATAAAATAAAACAGTATAACTTTAAAAGCCCAACCATCTTTAAAACATTCAAACACTTTGAGATCTCCAGTTCTTTAAAATACCCAAAGCCTCTCTCTCAACTTTGGGCTCCTGTACAATAAAAAAAATATATACGTGTTTTCTTATTCCAAAGGAAAGAACCAGGGCACACTTTGAATCAGATCAAGGCAATCCCCACCAGTATAAATACTTCCGTGTTGGATGTCTGGAATTCACTCATGGCCTTCTGGTCTCCGAAGGGCTCGGGCTTATACATCTACACAATTGATGAAGTTGCTGAGTCTGGCACTAGAACACTGGTGGATCCCGGATCAGCCCAGAACTGGTTAGCACCAACTGAACTTCACATGGTTTGCACACCCTTCACAGTAACAAAGTGCAGCACAGTGAAGCTAGCATGCCTGTGGGGGGAGGGGGATGTCTTCACGTGCCTATCACTGCTCTCCATTCCCAGAGTTAGCAGTCTATGGATGGTGGTGGTTTGATGGAAGATTCAAGGAAAATTAGTTATTGAAAAGGGAGGAGACAATAATATGTATTCCTGAATCTCATAACAGAATTTCTTTTGCCTTGGCTCTCAATAATTTGTATTAATGATTAGTGATAATACCCAAGGGTCTTCACCTTAGCTCGGTGGTTCTCAATCTGTGGGTCATGATCCCCTTGGAGGGTTGAATGACCCTTTCACGGGGTTGATTGGAAAACACAGGTGTTTATGATTCCTAACAGTGGTAAATTACAGTTATGAAGTAGTGACGAAAATAATTTCCTGGTTGAGGGTCACTGCAGCCTGAGGAACTGGATTAAAGGGTTGCAGTGTTAGCAGGGCTGAGAAACACTGATGGCCTTAGCTAGCCTGAGCCTAGCCACATGAAAACATGTACTTAGCAGCTCCTAGGGAGAGATCTTGAGGAAAAAAATCTGAGAATTTATTACCGTATCTTTTAACATTCACAGTGACCTCCTACCAGGGTCACAGGCAGGCAAAGAGGAGATGAAGAGAGATATGTTTCTCACCAAGCCTGACTTTAATCAGAGTAGCTATTAGTCCTACAAGCATCTCAGGAAACCGAAATGAAACCCAGAGCTTTGGCATGGGCGAGCCTCGTAAAGGATCACCTTGTACTTCCCATCCTTCTGGCCTATGGTTCACAAGTACTGGGATGACGGCTGTACACTATCACACCCGGTTTTATGCATGGCTGGCAACTGGACCCAGAATTTTATATAAGTTAAACAAGCATTGTTCCAACTGAACTGCATTCCAAACCCACAGCTAAGCCTCTCTTCACGGAGGGCAGCAGGGTCAGTGAGAAGTCATAACATATACTTGTGATCCCATCACTCAGGAAACTGGTGGTATTGGAGTATCATGAATTTTAGGCCAGCCTCAATAACAATTTACAGACCATATAACAAGCAAAACTAGAAAATTGGTGTGTTGTTTCCCTGTGTGTTGTTTCAGTTTAGAGTAGCCAGAGCTACTTTGTCTGCACACCTTGGAGTTCTCAAGTTTGCTGGATTGAGGCTAGACTAGACACGCTTTAACTAAATTTATGGCTTCATTATTAAAACCTGGCTATCAATTAATCGGGGTGAGCAGGATCGATTTTTTTGCCAACAAGTAGCAGGTGTCTCGAGCAAGACTCTGGCCCTTCTAAGAGCCCGTTTGATAAGGAGAAAGCCATTATTGGCTTTCCCCTCTGTGTCTGACAGTCTAGTGACAATCTAGTGACTGTCAAAGGCTTTAATCTCACCCAGGGAACACCGAAGCTCATGACCTGCTGACTGAGCCGGCAGTGCCACCACTTAGGAGACTACATATCAGGCGATGGGCTGACTTTCCTGAGCTCCTCCTTGCCCCAGGTCCTTCATGGTCCTTAGAGGAGCACGGGGGCCCTTTTCTAATAGGAGCATTTGCCAGTTGGGTGGAGAGGTGGCAGACGATATCCTCACATTGTTTTGTTCTTGCGCAGCATACCAACCTACAGATTCAGGACTTAGCAGAAAACGGATCTTCCCCATTTTGGAGGAGGCAGAACAGGCAAACCATCTTTTTCATCGTCTGGTGTCTTTGAGGCCTCCGGGAAGCAAGGCCTCGCCTACTCTTTTCTTAGCTGAGGGCTGGCAAAGTCAGTGTTCATTCTAGGTGGGGTCAGGGACAGCCTCCGAAGCATTTCCAAACACCCTGTTCACCCCGCCCCCCTCCCCCCAGTCCTTTCCCCTTCCCTTCAACATTATTCTGGGATAGGTTTGAGAACTAGCTGAGTATGGGTTGTCAGGGCAGGGCTCCTGTGGTGCCCTTCCAGAATCCTCAGAGGAGGAAGTTGACAGAGGAGTTACTGAGTAACCACACTGTCCTGTGACAGGTGCCTGGCGGAGAGAAGCAGAAAAGCAGCAACCCTACTTGGAGCCTGACAACTCCCTGGGGGAAGGGGAGCTCAAAGCAGGAGTTGGGGGGATGCCATAGGGATAGTGGATAGAGAAACGGGATGTGTTCAGGCCGCAGCAGCCCTGATGGAGGTAGGGTGTATCTCGAGCATGTTCCAGTGTTGGTAAAGGCGGATAATGTGAAGTAATCCCTCAGCTTCTGGCTGCATCCTCTTTCCCAGATGTGTGTGCTCCTAGCCCTGTGCTCACAGGTCTATAGTCTCCCCCCTTTTATCCCAGCATGCTAGCCTTTTCTTTAGCAAATGAGTAGGGACATTGGAGTTCAGCCCAACTCTGCTGCTGCTGATTTGGTGTCTTAGCCTTTTATTGTGGTGAAGAGACACCATGACTACAGCAACCGTATGAAAGAAAACATATAATTGGGCTGGCTTACAGTCCAGAGGTTTAGTTCACTGTCATCATGGTGGGAAGCATGGTAGACATGGTGCTGGAGAAGAAATTGAGAGTGCTACACCTGGATCAGCAGGCAGCAGGAAAAGACACTGGGCTGCCTCGAACATTTGAAACCTCACGGCCCACCCCCAGTGACACACTTCCTCCAACAAGGGCACACCTCCCACAAGAGCCACTCCCTGTGAGCATCTGGGAGCCATTTTCATCGTCACCACCACCCCTGAGGAGGCTTGCACCAGTCCCTTCAGCTCGAAAGCCTCCGTGTCCTCATTGATAAGTGGGGACTTGAGGAGTCCATTGTGTCAGGCTGGAAGAAAGTTGATCACAGTCGGCATTAGTGGCACATTTTGGCCACTGAATGTAAAGTTAAGTCTGGGGCCCCCATATAGACTCTTCAGCCAAGCACAGGGCCCTGCACACCAGTCCCATGCCCAGAGCACTAGGAGGTGTTCTAATAATTACACAATGACTTCCAGACTCCGGCAAGTACAAAACCAAGTGCTTTAGAGGCTTCTGCCTTCGTGGCTGGTGTCCATGCCAGGATGCCATCAGGCCCCAGCCCTCAGGCTCCTGCAGGCCCCGGCAATCATGCTGGCAGGGTTTGGACTGCTGGTGTAGGTCCTTGGATCCACATCTGAGGAGCCAGGGTGCTTGTCGCTGACAGGGAGCCTTAGGGCTGCAGAGCATGTCCTTGGCTGAGTCTTCAGAAACCCAGGGTCCCCTGCTTCTGGGGAGAGTGGGCGTTCTCTTTGCATTCTCCTCCCCTTTCCTCCACCTCTCAGGCCTCAGAAAACTGTCTCTAGTCCAGGCTCATTACCTTTGTGTGATATTCTTGATTGTCAAAAAGGGAGAGAACTTCCAGCCTGTGGTGGCGCACACCTTTAATAGCAACGCTTAGGTGGCAGAGGCAGGTGGATCTCTGTGAGCTGAACAAGCCTGGTCTACATGGTGAGTTCCAGGAGAGCCAGGGCTGTATGGAGACCCTGACTTGGGTGGGAGTGCGGGATTCCTCCCAGTGTCAATGTTGTGCAAAGTGCTTCCCTCCAGAGGATTGATTCCTACTTCCCTGAAGGTGTCCCTCCTGTGAGTTGAAGAGTTAAGGTATGTCAACTTTTAAAGTCAGACTTCCCTTGTTTTTTTTTTTTCTTAAATTTTAATAGCACAGCAGAGCCATGGGTATTATTTTATTTTAGAACTTTATCAAATTTCCCTTCTCGTTACTTTGTAGCTGATATTTGCTCGCGTGGAAGTCTTCTGTGTCTTCTTAGGTCTGTCTATCTCCTTTCCTGTGCCTCCCTCCCTTCCTGCCTCCGTCCCTCCTTCCCTTCCTCTCCCTCCCTCCCTTTGTCGCCCCTTCCCTCCCTCTCTCTCCCTCTCCCTCCCTTCCTCTTTTCCTCCCTCCCTCCTTCCTCTCCTTATCATGCCCCCTCTTTTACAGGTCATGTGAATGAGCCCTTTTTCCTGCTGTGCTCCCCGGTGCACCCCGATTCCCATAATGATGACTTAGAAGGCTTGCTGAAATGCTGAAGTCACTTCTGTTGCTGTGACAAGTTCCCTGGCCAGAAGCAGCACAGGGGAGAGAGTTTTATTTGGCATACTGTCACAGCTTATGGTCCATCGAAATCAAGGCAGAGACTTAAGAGGTTGGTCACATACACAGTCAAGAGCACAGAGGTGCAAATGCATCCATGCAGCCGGCCCGCTGCTTCTGCTCCCCGCAGCTTTCTTCACTCCCACACCTTCTCACCTTGGTTAAGAACAGGCATGCACAGGGGTCAACCTGTTCTACCTACTTCCTTGTAAAGACTGTCGTTCCAGGAGAGTCCAGGTCATGTCAAGACGATGGTTATAACTAACCAGCAGAGGGGGCTGTGTGACGTCAGTTTCGTATCTGAGGCAAATGTGCCCTGGGAAACTTATTCCTCCCTGGTGTCTCGTCCACTCGGCCCCAGGCTTGCCTCACTAGACCTGAATTCCGTTTTGCCACAGTCACATGCAGCAGACCTCCATCTTACTATTAGATTCTTTGGGTGTCCCCTCATCTTTTCAAATTCATCTGCTCCAGGAAGCTGAACGGAAATGCTTACTGCTTTTCATAGCATATTGAGTGGGGCCTGGGGCCTATCCGCTGACGTCATTATCCATTGCGAAAGCTGACAGTTTCTACTCCCCTCATCCAGCTAGAATACTGCCCTCCCTTCGCACTTGACCGCTCTCGGGACACTGAGCCCCTTCCTGTCTAGAGCCCCTACCCAATGTCACATTTTTTATCCCTCTACTAGACTATAAGCCTAGATCGGGGATGGAACACTGAGGCCAGAGCCCCGGGTTCAGCATCAAATACGTTTTTCTTAGCTTGCTTACTTCTTTTCTGTCAGATTGCATGTCTTTAAAATGAAAGCTTGTATCAAGTTTTCTGAAGGTTCTGGTTTTGATGATGTGTATGCATGGGACTCACACCAAGGGGAAACAGTTACGTCACTGTTGCCTCTCATCATCTTGTTAAGAAACAGGACTCCACACTCATACCGGGGAGCAGGGGCCACCCACCCTCTTCCTTGAGCTGTGTGTTCTCTGCTTCCAAAGCTCAGACTCCTGTACTTAGCAATCTAAGACCAAGCATTGCCTCCGGCCATTGTCCTGCAGATGGTCTCTTAAAACAAACCATTCACTGGACACTCTGCTGGGTCCCCAGAGGCCACCCTTGTCTAGTGCCCGACTCTGTCTGGCACCCAGGACACGCCCCGACTCTCAGCAAACTCTACTTCAGTGGTGTCCAATGTCTTTACTCACCTCGGCCCTCCCCCACTTGAACACGCCTCCTCTGCACCATCTCTTGGGCTGTCCGCCCTGCACGGATCCACCTGACTCGCCTTCCCAAGTCCCACCTGTCTCCCGAAGCTTTCCCGGACACCTTCCACTCAGTCCTAGGCACACCACACCTAAACCCGCGGGGAGCTCTGCCCTGTGCTTCTCTTATTCCATGACCACAGACTGCTTAATCCAGGGGAAAAGGGAAGGGGGCTCACAGGCTGGGGCAGCTGCCGGGGTTTTTTTTTTTGAGCCTTTACTGCCTCCTTGTGGTAGTTTGCATGCAGTACATGGCCCCCTTGCGAAGGCCTTTAACTACCACTCCGTGTTTAGATTGAGTAGGTAAGGAGGTCTTTGTTATCCAAAGCATTCTAAGGCCTTATGGTTGACAGGCTAGATACACAAACCAGTTTCCTTTCTTTCCAGCCACCCTGGTTAGACCTTGGGAGACCGTTTTCCCCTGAGAAAACGGTCCGGTGGGTTCAATGAGGGATTTCAATAGGCTGAAATCAAGATTGAAGATCCTTTCCCATACCCCACCAGAATCACTTCCTTCTGAGCTAATAGAGCCTGCTTATGGAAGGTGTTCAGTTTACCCAGGGTTGATGGACACTTACTGTGTACAAGCTGCCTGGGGTGTGTGCGCCCCAACCTGGATGCCCAGTGAGAGTTTTCCCTTATGTCATTGCAGGTAGAGCATTTCCCCCTTCCTTCTAGATAGTGGCTGCTGGGGCCATATCCTTAGTGACTGTCCAGCTCAAGGAATTTATGGATGCAGAAGTCAACACATAATCATATAACAAACTGTGGTTAGAAAGAAATCTTCCTTGGGATTTATGTTCCTTTTATACCATAGGACATCGTCCAGGGAGCTAAACCGAGGGGTCTCTTGGCCAGGCAGGGCAAAGAAAGCAGAACTAGATGACCAAGGAAGAGCGTACACTTCCAGATGATCCTCTTTGTACACGTGAGACAAAGTGGACAAATGATGCTGTCTCCTGATATGTTAGTGGTCAGGGAAACACTCTTAGGTATGGTTTGCTGTAAGGAACTTCAGCGTGGTTTTGTCTCCTGATCCTAGCACAGGAGGAGCTCAGTCCCAGCCAATGGCTTCCTATGAACATTAATTAATGCGGGGTGAGAAAAAAGTTTTGATGTTGAGTGAGACTTTAGTGTTGTCTGTGAAACCAAAAGGTAGGAAAGTTAATACCCGGTTGTGATGAGAGACAGTTTTTTTCCCCTCTATACTGTGTCCTCACAGCTCCTTTAGTTTGATGGTATCTGGCTGAGCAGACAGGGCCTTTTTGAACTGCAGGTTCTGTAGTCAGCGACTTACTCAGTTCTCCTGTAAGACCTCAAACCCGTTTTGACTGGGTTCCTATACTGAAGGAAACTGAGGGATGAGAAGGAGGGAGAGGGGGGAAAGAAAGATGCTAAGGCAATAGGAGGATGTGGGCATGGGAGGAAGATGCTAAG
>NC_022022.1:6563048-6574465 GCF_000317375.1 Microtus ochrogaster
AGGATGTGGGCATGGGAGGAAGATGCTAAGGCAATAGAAGGATGTGGGCATGGGAGATGGGGAAATGGAAGACAAGAGAAGGAGAGGCAGTTACATTTAGAGGTAAGGATTGTAGATCTTCATTATAGGCTCAGGAGGATTTGGGGGAATCCACTAGAAAGAGACTCTCAGTTCATCTCTGATGCCCAGGGCCATTTGTCACAGTGCTCACACCCTCCCAGGTACCTCTTAAGGCTTGTCTTGGTTCTAAAGGGGCCCTCGTACAGTTGGTAAGAAGGGTAAGAAAGAGGGAGACGAAGGGAGGCAAGACTCTTCCCTCGAGGAAGGGTCTATGTTCCAGGGCTCTGCTGGTACCCACTGATAACCACTGGGAGCTCCACCACTCAGTGGGAGGAGGGTTTGAACTTCCTAAGACCACAGGCAAGATGCTGTCTGTGACCTGGTGATGCTGAACCGAGGCACTCTCGGTCAGTCAAGTAGTCTATGCAGGAGTGAGATCCTGTTTCTGTTCTGACCATAGCCTTAACTGGATATGTAAAGGAAAGCTGGAAATGAGATTGACCAAACCAGCCTTTTGCAGATTAGGCATTAATATTTTTTATTGTTCTTTACCGCAAGCTTTATGGAGCCATGGAAATTCTCCCAGACAAGAAATGCTGTGGGTCTCTGAGAGGGGAAGTGGAAACACTGACGGAATTCTAAGTTACAAGAGGCTCCAGGCAGTCCAGTGCCAACAACTGAGCCTTTGGTTGGAGCAGCTGAGGCGCAGCTTCTGTTTTGCTGGGTAGAAGGTTGTGGCTGGACCAGAGGCTGGCAAGGCTTCTGGTGACCTGAAGACAAGTTGGCCAGTATATCAAGGGGAAGTGAAAGAGTTGGGTTGTGTCTTAGACCTGTTCTTGAGGATCTGATGGCACCAGGGCCATGTCCCTGCCGCCGTCACGTCACTGAGTCTTTGAATTCAGTGTCCCCTTGTGCTGCTCCACTAATGACCCGATCCACTCCGAAGTTTTCTCCCTGGCTTCCTCCCAGCTGACAGGCGGATCATAGCCCAGATCTCGCTGAGCTTTCTTGTAGGAGAAGGTGAACACACTATTTAACAGTGTGACCACGTAGCGGGTTAAGCGAGGCTGGTAGTTGTAGACTGGACGCAGCAGGAAGCTCACCACTTCCAGCAGGAAGCCAAGCCAGTACAGCAGGGGGAGAGGAAGGCTCCATCTGGAATCAAGGTGGAAACCCCATTTCTTGCTCAGATTGTAATATAAATCATCATAGCTTTGGTGAGGAGTGTCATCTGAGATGTAGTAGAACTGCCCTTGGATGTTTGGTGACTTCTTGGGGTCTCGTAGGCCCCTGGCAGCCAGCACGTGTGCCCAGGCCCCATTGCTCACATACACTGAGTTGGCCACGGAGAATTTGGAAATATTCCAAATAACGCCATTGTTTTCGAGAGCACTATTCATTACGCCCAAAAGCATTTGGCTTCCTTCTCCATAGATGAATGGGAGTCTTAAGGCACAAGTATGCAAAGTGCCGCCATCTTTCAGGGTGCGCCCATCGGCTGCCAGCACTGCCTTCTCAGCCATCTTCTTGCTGTATGGATATGGTTCAGACCACTTGCTTTCGTGATTCTCTTCCTCGCAGGCATTCCGGATAATCTCCTTGTAGGAGTTTGGTCCAGCCACGGACAGTGAGCTGCTGTAGATGAAGACTGGAACACTGGCTTCCACACAAGCATCCAACAGGAGCTGAGTACCTGCTCACAGAAAGCTTGCCATTACCGATAGGAAATAAACCAAAGGGCCCATTGTGGACAAAACATCAGATTCATGGCCTCCTCAACCCCACTGGAAGGGCCGCTACAGATACAAATGCCTTCTTACCTGATCTTGACTCAAATCGCCATTCTATAGCCATAGAATAACCCTAAAATTAGATTCTGGAAAACAGGGATTTCTAGGTTTCTGAATTCATAAAACTTTCTCTCTCTCTCTCTCTCTCTCTCTCTCTCTCTCTCTCTCTCTCTCTCTCCTCATGTACTTACTTTTCAGTGCTAGGGATCAAACCTAGGTTCTTCCTTATGTTAGACAAGGCCAGCCCCACTGAGCCACTGAGTCTTAGTTTGCTTTCTATTGCTGTGAAAGGGTTTATATATGGTTTAGATGTTCTCATAAGTTTCACTGAGGAAAGTCACCCCAGGAACAAAGGCAGAAAACCATGGAGGAATGCTCTTTACTACTTTGCTTCTCTTGTGCCCAGCAAGCTTACCCATAGAATGCAGGACCACCTGCCAAGGGGTGAGAGCTCACAGTGGCCACGGGCTCTCAAATATCAATCATTAATCAAGAAAGTAGCCCATGGATATCCCCAGAGGCCAATCTGATGGAAACAACTCTGCAGTTGAGGGTGCCTCTTTCCAGGTGACTGCTATGTTTCAAGGAGCTACAAACTAAAGCCAGCATCTTCATTCTGGAAAATTATTCCTTTCTGTTTTCTAAAAACTGGCATCAATAAATTCCCATTTACTTTGGGGATGTTGCTCAGTGGTTGAGCCTTTGCCTGTGTTGAAGGTTTGATCCCCAGAAACAACAACAACAAAAAAGTCAAAAAGATGACTCCCCCAAATAAAAGCAAACAGTTACTTATGTTCATGCATTTCCTTTCATTAAAGGAGGGCCAGCTTTTAATTCAAAAATTCAAGACACATTTTCTCAGACGTAGTGCAGAACTTACAGCATGCCCACTCAGGTATACACATATAAGCAATATGTATTTTTATTTTACATTTCAGGTAGAGTCTTATGACTGTGCAGTCCAGACTGTCCTGGAAGGTATGATCTTCCTGACTCAGCCTCCTGAGTGCTGGGATCACAGATGGGCACCAGTACCCCTGGGGATGCAGTATACACTCACAATTAGATGCTAAACTGACATTTTTTTCCTCATTTAGTAAAGACTAATACAGGATTGAGAATCCTAGTATTCCCAGCACCAGCCGCAGTGCAGGGTATGAGCGAAGAAGCTAGCTAGAACTCAAAGGGATCCTTTTGAGTTGGTAATGGAGAATCCCCAAACAATTAGTTGATTTGGAAAAGGAGTCTGAGTCACTAAATCTGGAGGTCACCTGGAGCATACATGCCAGGCAGGACCTCGGAGCACAGTGGTACTAAGAAGACTATCTTGGGGTTGGGGGGCGGTCAGAGTGATCGTGTTATATGGTAAAGTCCTTTATTAAAGCATATTGGAAACGACTTTCAGAGGCACTAAGCATTTAGGGATGGGGATTTGAGGAAGAGACTGTGCTCTGGCTAAAACCAGTCTTAAAGAGAAGACTGATGCTGATCTGAAGAGATGACGTTGTGGAAATTGAAAAACTGTTGCTTTTAAGAAAACAAGTGCTGGGTTATTTTTCTTGGCAGACCCCTGTGGAGCAGCTGTGATTGCTCTCTACAGAGGAAAGGCAGGGTCTGCTTCAGAGAGGCAGTGGGTGGATGGACATCAAACATTTGGAGATGACGTCCCCTCACTTTGGCAGGGAGGAACAGTGGAACTTCCCTAGCAGTGAGAGTGTCATGGCTGTGACTTTATGTCTTTCCACTCCTACTGACTGCCTGTGGGGCCACTGTTCCTCCTCGCTCAGTCCAGTGTCTTCTTCTAAACACCATAGCCCTGAGTTCTGCTTGCTGGGCTGGCAAGCCGAGGTAACCCAGAGCAGGGCAGGTGTTCCACGGTTGGCATCTCCCTTCCTGTCCTCATGCCATTTGGCCATTCAGATTTTCCCACTCACTCCGTATCTTCCTGAGGTACTGTACCTTTCAGATTGATATCCACGATGGTTTGTCTGGGAATGACACCTGAGATGTTAATGGCAGCTGCGGAATGAATGACAACAGAGATGCCCTGGCAGGCTCTCTGCAGGCACTGGGCATCCAGAATGTCTCCCTTCAGCACGGTCACCTTGGCTTTTGTCTGCAGCTCTGAGAAACACAAAGCAGCTCATTGGGAAACCTTGCTGCTCGGAATGGAAGTTTCCTGACACAGTGTCAGTTGCCCAGGCCTTCAAGGGCAATCACAGCCAGGGAATCCTGGGGAGGAGGAATTTGTTTCCTTTCTACTGAAGGAACAATAGATGCACAGCAGTCAGAATGCAGCATTTGTAGGGAAGGAGGGAGCATCGATTCCACCCCCATCCTTTTGTGGAAATGAATCCAAGCAGTAAGATGTCATTTGTGCTTTGCACATGAAAACAGAGATATGGAAATTCATAAACTCATTAAAACGATCGGAGAAGTGGTGGTAGTCAAATATAAAATGGGAGAAATAGGATTTGATTGACAGAGAAGGGCAATCACTTGTGGATTTGGACTGAGGGAGACGCAGAGGCAGAGTCCTGCGTGGGAAGCTGTAACAGCGGTCTCAGGTTGTGAATATTCAGGCATGAAGACATTAAGAGTAACCCTGATAAGGAACAGGTTACTCAGACTGTGTCCTCCAGAGCTCCAGTGAGGAGGACCCAGAAAAGGGAGGCACAAAGATGGAAAATTCAGGTCTGCCCTGATAGGACTCGATGCTTTCTGGGTCTGTGCTGAGTCCAAATGGAGAGTCAGCTCAATTACAAGGGGAAACTTGAGGGGCAAAGAGAGAACTCAGAATGGGCTCCAGTGAGGGTTTAGGTGAGTATTTCTTATCAGATACACTGTAAATGAGGCCTCCTCCAAGGGACCGTACTACATTAGGAGCAATGGGTTATCTTCAGGTTTCTCTCAAGTTTAGAGGATGATACCAGCAATCACAAAGCCACCTAAGTTAGTTCACAAATCTGACATTGTGCCCTATGCAGCCTGTCCCAATGCCCCACACTGGTTTGAGCTTCATAGTTTATATATGACTTTCTCAGTCTGCTATCTTCTTTTCCAGCTACCTCATAAAGTCGGGATCCTGATGTCCCTGGCAAATGCTGGGGAAAGTGTAGACAGCTCCAGGGCATGTCTGCGGACACGCATATTTCCAGGGATGGCTCTGTTGTTCCTCTGCCTCCTCCCAATCCATCCTCACTTCTCTGTGCATTCTACAAGCAAGACTCCTTTGGAATCAACTCTCTTGCAACAATCAGGTCAACTGAATGAGACAGAAGTAGAAATCTAGATCAGGAGAAATCCCTCTTGGGATAGACTCCAGCCTCTGCTGAATGTGTCTACTCTAGGCCCCCATCCCTTGTCAGGCAAGCCCAAGAAGTCCTTGAAGTAAGAAGGATAGGGGAAAGCCTTTGGGATGGAGGTAGATATCAGGATCTGAGTCTCTTCCTGTGCGCTTTTTCCTCTTCTCTGCTTTGCTACTGACTTTAGACAGACTGGGTCAAAAGGGCTGATATGCCAGGGCCGGAGGAGCCCAGACACAGGATAAAGTAGACTCACACGTCAGTTCTTTGGGGAGTCCTGAGATAGCAGGAGGAGATAACTTGAGTGTTATATGGTAGAGTCACGTCTCACACCTTGTTCAAGACACCACGGACTTGGCAATTCTGTGCCACATCATGGAGCTGATGTTGCGCTGTGGGGCTGCAGTAGAAAAACCCGAGAGAAGCTACCACATCCCAGCCTTTAAAGGACAGACCACCAGACCTGGACGCTTACCCTTCTTTGTCTTATTTTAGCTGCAGGCTCATGGAGAAATCAGTTGTCTTCTTGACTGTATGTGGCACCAACTGTGATTATCGCTGTTGAGCCTCTTTTACGGATCTACCTGTTTTTATTTGGTGACAAGAGACCCCTCCCCACCCCTAGTACATGTTCACCAGCCTCTAGGTCACTTACTGGATAGCTCCTCCCTGTGTTTTGGAGTGAAGGACCTGTACAAGACCCTGATCTCCTGCAGTTCTTTCTCCTGACTCAACATACGGACAACCCTCTGGCCCAGAAACCCTCCTGCTCCTGTCACCAGGCAGCTCCACCCGGGCATGGTCAACACAGGAAGCAGACCTCAGAGGGAGCAGGTGTGATGTCCGGTGACCCTGGGGAGGGGGAGAGAGAGAGATACAATTGATTGGTACAGAGTCATGGAGTTTCTACTGTGATGGCAAAGTAGAAAAGAGGCGTTTCCTGACCACTCCTTCATAACATCACTTCTGTAATTCCAAAGTGTGTGGATGTCTTCAGAAAGTCAGCAGAAGGTCAGTTTCGCAGCAGATACAAGGCATGCAACCTCTAATTCAGATCAGCCCTGACACTGAGACACCTTTGGTCTTTCTCATATTAGCTGCCACTTCCAAGGCAAAGACTGTCTTACCTGTGCTTCTAAGAAACCTCACACACAATGGGGTCCTACAACCTTTTACTATGTGTGGCTAGTTTCTACAGCTTCCCATAGACTTCAGAGACCCAAGCTTACATTGGTTGGCTCCCTATGAAGGATGCCACCAAGGATATGGAGGAAGAGATGCACAGGGTGAGAAATGAGAAACCGGAACAAGACTTCTACATTCTTGCTTGATGTAACAACCTTCAAGATGCCGTGGGATGTCTTTCTGTGTACTGTAAATATGTATTGCTCTCATTGGTTGATAAAAGAAGCTTCTTTGGCCTGTGGCAAGGCAGGATAGAGCCAGGTAGGAAATCCAAGCAGAGCTACAGGAGAAGAAGGGTGGAGTCTGGGAGATGCCAAATAGCCTTTCAAGGAGCAACATGCCAGGAGAATAATAAATGTCACAGCCATGTGGCAATACTTTAGATGAATAGAAGTGGGTTCATTTAAATGGAAGAGCTAGCTAGCAATATGTCTGAGCCATTGGTAAGACATTTATAATTGATATTTAGCCTCTGAATGGTTATTTAAGAACTGGCAGACAGGAGAGAAACCTCCATTTACAGCAAGAATGTCTAACTGTTTGGCTACCCAGAAGCTTAGGAGGCTGAATCCTCCTGTGGCAATTACTAAATCAAGACAATGCCCTACAGGTCGATATGATGTAGGCAATTTGAGATTTCTACATTTCCAATGAATCCAGGTTATGTTGTATACAACCAAGGCTAATCAAACATGGCCAAAGAGTAGTTTCACAGCATGTTAGATGTTAATATTCCTTTATTATTGTTTTTATAAACTTCTCTTTGTCCCAACTTCTTTGAGAAGCTCACAGGTAATTACATAGCATGCATATAAACATCTAAAAGACATTTCATTATTTATTAGAATAAATGACCTCTGATTATTTGTTGGTTGATTTGTTCTGATTGACAAGAGTAGGCGAACAAATCACCTTCTGGTAGAAACTCTCTAAGGCTTGTCCATTCTAGCCCATAGGCTCATGTGGCCAAGGATATCTATGAATGCAGCCCAATACAAAGTTTAGAATTTACTTAGAACATTATGAAAAGTTCTTTTCATTTTTTGATTCCATTGTGAGGTTCTTTGTAGGTGAGCAAGCCTGGTTGTTGTTTCAAATGGTTGGACATACCAGCATGGAAGGAGCTTGCAACCCCTTTTGATGGTTAAGGTGCACAAAGTCCCCAGTGTAGGTCCCACATGGGATGACTTTGCAGAGCCCTCAAGCACAGAAGCACGTGCTCTCTCCACAGAGAGCACATACATTTCACCCATTCACACTTCGAAAACTTCCTTCATATTTCCTGAAAGTGGTGTAGACAGACCTAGGTACACACTTAGATTATAGAACTCGATGGGTGAATATTTTCCAATTAGATACATACCCATTCTTATAATACAGTAATTTGCAAAAGAGGGAACCGTAATAGAAGAAGCCCATTGTAGGATGATTGTGAGCTTTTCTCTTCATGCCACCCACCCTCACTTTTCCAACTAAAACATCCCTTGAGACTCTGTGAGTAGCTTGCTTTGACAGTACCATATAGGAAAATATGCTCAGAGCTGACAGGAATCCCATCCCATCACATATGCAGGTACAGGAGACACAGCTTGCTTGTACACTGTCTGAACTTTTCAGCTTCCATAATTTTTTTAGCACTTTTGTTTCCTTTATTGAAAGTACGTTCTTTTCTCACATAATATTTCCTGATTATGGTGTCCCCACCCTTTACCCCTGTAAGCACCATCCCCCTCCCCTCTCATCTGGATCCACCCCCTCTCTGTCTCTCATTAGAAAGCAACTGGGTTTCTATGGAGTGATAATGACATGAAATATAATATAATAAGATAAAACAAAAACCAACACATCAGAATTGAACATACAAACAGTGAAAAGAGCCCAAGAGAAGGTACAAGAAACAGGGACCCACTAGTTTGCACACTCAGGAATCTCATAAAACCACTAAATTGGAAACTACAATGTATTGCAAAGGACAGGATTTTATCAAACAAATCTTTCACTTGCTTGGTCAGAGTTACCCCCAAGATATTTTATATTATTTGAGGCTAATGTGAAGGGTGTTGATCCCCAAATTTCTCCCTCAGTCCATTTGTCCTTTGTATATAGGAGGGCTCCTGATTTATGTGAGTTATCTATCTTGCTACTGTGCTGAAAGTGTTTCATAGCTTTAGGAGTTTTCTGGTGGAATTTTTTGATCACTTAAGTAGACTATCATACTATCTTCAAATAAAGATATTTTGGCTTCTTCCTTTTCAAGATGTACCCGTTGATCTCCTTCAGTTGTGCTGTTGCTCTAGTCAAGACGTCAGGCGCTGCACTGAGTAGGTATGGAGAGAGTGGACAATGTTGTCTTGTTCCTGATATTAGTGGAAATGCTTTGAGTTCCTCTCCATTTAAGTTGATGTTGGCTGTGGGTTTGCTATAAATTGCCCTTTTATGTTGAGGTATGTCCCTTGTGTCCCAGATCTTTTATCACAAAAAAAGGCGTTTTCTGTCAAACGCCTTTTTTTATATCTAATGAAATGGTTCTGTGGTTTTTTGCTTTCAGTTTGTGTATATGGTGGGTTACTTTTATTGACTTATATATGTTGAACCATTCCTGCATCTCTGAGATGAAGCCTACTTGATCATGGTGGATGATCTTTTTGATGTGATCTTTGATTCAGTTTGCAAGTAGTTTATTCAGAATTTTGCATCTATGTTCATGAAGGAAATTGTTGTGTAATTTTGTTTCTTTAAGAGGCTTTATATGGTTTGGGTATTCTGTGTTAAAACTATCTGACTCTGGGCTCTTATTTGGTTGGGGGACTTTTGATGATAGCTTCTATTTCATTAGGGGTTATGGGTCTGTTTAAATTGTTTATCTTATCTTATGTATTGAGAAAATGCTTTTTCTTTATTTTTTCCAATTTGTTGGAGTACAGGTTTTTAAAGAATCCTTATAATTCTCAGGATTTCCCTACTGTCTGTTGTTATAATTTTTCAGCTATAATTTTGTGAATTTGGATATTGTCTCTGCCTTTTGGTTAATATGTATAAGGATTTATTAATATTGTAGCTTTTCTCAAAGAACCAACTCTATGTTTCTTGGATTCTTGTAGTTTTTGTTTCTCTTTTATTTATTTCAACCCCGAGTTTGCTTATTTCTTGCTACTCCTGTTAGGTGTATTTTTTCTTTTTGCTCTAGAGCTCTCAGGTGTGCTTTAACTTACTAGTGTGATATTCTTTTTTTTTTTTTTTAAATATAGGCAGTTAGTGCTATGAAAGTGCTTTCCAGAATGTTTTCATTGTATCCCTTACATTTGGATATGTTGTGTTTTCATTGCACTCAATTCTAAAATTTTTAAATGTCTCTCTTTTTTCTGTCTTGTTTTTCATACAGTAGAGAGCTGTTTGCTTCCTTGAGTTTGTAAGCTTTCTGTTGTTGTTGATAGCCAGTTTTACTATGTGGTGGTCAGACAGGATACAGGGTGTTATTTAAAAAAATTTTGGATCTGTTGAGACTTGTTTCTTGTTCACGTAAGCGGTCAATTTTGGAGAAAGTTCCAGGAGGTTCTGATAAGAAGGTACATTCTTTTGTGTTTGCATGAAATGTTCTGTTAATATCTCTTTGGTTTCTATTTGGTTTCTAAGGTCAGTTGACTGAGCATTTCACTGTTTAATTTTTGTCTGGACAATTTGTCTGTGGGTGAGGGTAGGTTATTGAAGTCTCCCAGTATCAGAGTGTAAGGGTCAATATGTGACTCAAGCTGTAGTAATGTTCATTTTGAACTTGGGTGCCTATGCGCTTAAATGTTAAGAACTGTAATATCTTCTTGGTGGAATTTCCTTTGATGAGTATGCCATGTATTTCATTCTGTCTTATGATTTGTTGTGGTTTCAGGTCTATTTTGTTATCTATTAAAATGAGTATACCAGTTTGCCTCTTAGGGTCATTTTCTTGGAATATCCTTTCTAGAATGGTTTCATTGTGTTCCTTACATTTAGGTATGTTGGGAATTTATTTCATTCAATTCTAAAATGTTTTAAGTTTCTTTCTTATTTCTGTCCTATTTTTCAAAGAGTGGAGAGTTGTTCGCTTCCTTGAGTTTGTAACCTTTTATCCTGAAGTGATATCTGGCTTTGATACAAAGACGTGTTTCTTGAATCAGCAGAAAAAGAACAATAGAATTTTATATACATTCTCCTAGTCTGTGTCTCTTTCTTGAGAGATATCAATAAGCAGTATTTGTTGATTTCTGTTATGTTGTTGTTGGTGTGGTAGTGTGTGTGCTTCCCCCCTTTTATTTTGCTGTTCTGGAATTATTTATTCCTTGTATTTTCTTGGGTGTAGTTAAACTCCTTGGGTTGGGGGTTTTTCTTCTATCACATTCTGCAGGGCTCAATTTATAGTAGATATTGCTTAAATATTATCATGAAATATCTCATTTTCTTCATTGATGGCAATTGAAAGATTTCTGGGTATGATGGATTGGCTAACATCTCTGGTCTTTCAGAAACACTAGAACATCTGTCTGGGCTCATCTGGCTTTTAGAGTCCCATTGAGAAGTCAGGTATTGTAAACAGAAAAGAAAGAACAGTCCCGAATAATTACACAAAACTATACTAATTACAATACTGTTTGGCCAATGGCTCAGGTGCATTCCTAGATAGCTCTTACATCTTAAATTAAATTTTTATTAATCTGTGTATCGCCACGAGGCTCTGGTTTACCAGTAAGGCTGGCTATTTTCTCTTTTGACAGCTACATTGCATCTGCCTGATTCTACCTTATTTATCCCTGCCTTTAGGGAGAAAGAGAGTCACAAGTGACAAGGCTAGCCATTTTGGCAAGAAACTGCTCTTTTCTGGAATGCTTGACTATTGGTATGTTGTATAAACTGGACATAAAAGATCTACAGAAAAATGACTGCTGAACTTGCCAAAAGAAGGTGAGATGGTACTTCAGGGTTCCTGCATCACCAAAAAACCTCTCAGACATTCTGCAGGTCATAGAGTAAAGTTGACAGACTGCCAGTATAGCCAGAATAGATCTTCACATTTCCTGCTTTGCTGAAAAGTCTGCCAGATATTACG
>NC_022022.1:6598916-6604319 GCF_000317375.1 Microtus ochrogaster
AAAAAAAAACATTTAATGAAATCTAAGCAGCAGCAGCAAGGTTTGCCTAAGGAATTGCAATAGGCAAAACTCTTATAGTTGTCAGGGTCCGATGCTACCCCAGACCCTCAATTATTTCTCTCGACCAGACCCCAACATAAACTATCTCTCTCTGGACCGGGGTGGAGGCACGGAAATAAAGACACAACTCACATGGTTTTATCAGGAGGGAGATTCTCCGTGGTCCCTCATGAAGTCCTGAGTTCACATCCTGAGAATTCCTCTCATTTTATTCTCTAAACAGTCTTTATACCAAAACTTAACCGATAGGAAATACATTAGCATTCTGTCTCCTAGGTAACCAGGTGAGTGGCTTTCAGTCACATCCACAACTACCCTTCTGCTGTGTGTGCTAGCTGTCACATAGGCTTGAATTAGCATTTCTATCAGGCATCCTTCGAATTACAAAGAAGGAACAACAACATTCTTACCTTTTGTTAGGCTGAGACGGCTTGTCTGGTAGGCTATGTGTCCATCCTCAGGTTGGGCCTATGGCTTTAGAGCCTGGCTGCCACACCACATAGAAATATTGGCCTACAATCCAGTCTCTCTTATTAATTTTAATAAAACCTGTGCTTCTGCAACAGGATAGAATGATCATGCCTGGCTTGGGCAAAGTCCTCTTCATTTACCCAAATTTTTCCATCTCTGGAACAGGCATTAATATATGTGAGCTCCTATCCTAGGCATCTGGGGAAAAGAAGCTTCAAACCCATCATTGACTGCTGCTCTCTGAGAAGAAAAGAGATTAATGGAGAGAGATACTTTTGGGCCCTGTGTCTTAGAGCCATACTTTCTTGTCAGGATAAATTATAATGCTTTATGAATAATCATGCTCCTAAATGCTACAGTATACTACTTAAAGGGGAAGAGAACCACCAGAGTTGAGAATGCTTCTTCAGCTAGTTTATGCTTAATTTAGTCTTAATCTTTTACATTGTATCAAAATCTAAAATTCTTAACATATGTATTAACTCCCAACATTTACAGGGTGTGTCAAACTTTTCTTGGCAGTGGAAAGGTCAATATCAAAATTCTTAGCACTGTTGGTCAATATCAACATTCCAAATATCTTTATCAGTACCGTAATTCTCAGTATTGTCAGTCAATACCAACTTGTTTCCAAGTATCTTTGCCAGTACCATAATTCTTATTATTGTCAGTCATTATCAACTTTCCAAGTATCTTTGTCAGTACCAGATTATTTTTCTGACCTTTGAATTGAGAAAATACAATTGTCCAAGAATTAGCAATACCCTTTTTGGGTCTATGTACGAAAGATGCTCAACCATACAATAAGGACACTTGCTGAACTATGTTCACAGGAGTATTACTTTATCATAGCCAGGATCTGAAAACAAACCTAAATACACCTCTTCTATATATATGATAAATGAGCTATATCATTCTATACAATAGCTTCAAATATCATAAAATATCTTTGAGTAACTCTAATCACAGAAATTGAAAAACCTGTATAATGAGAACTTTAAATCTTTGAAGAAAGAAATTTAAGACATCAAAAAAATGGAAAGATCTCCTATTCTCTTGCTAAGACAGAGCCAACACAGCAAAATTGACAGTCTTACTGAAATCAATCTACAGATTCAATGCAAATGCCTATTAAAATTATAACAAAATTCTTCATAGACCTGGAAAGAACAATTCTCAACTTTATAAGAAAAAAATAAAAACTCAGGATAACTTAAACAATTTTAAAATCCTATATAATCAAGGACATTCTGAATGAATCACAATCTATGACTTTAAAACTTCACTACAGATCCACAGTACTGAAATCAATCCACCTTGGATACTAATTCACATGCCTATAAACAGCAGACTTTTGACAAAGAAGCAAAATTGTGAAATGGAAAACCAACATGTTTAACCTTTTTATTTATATCTAATTGACCTGAAGCTGTGTTCTCAGAGGCTACCTTATTTCAAACCTGTCTTTCAGTTTCCAGTTGAAGCTGCACCTCACTGGAGGGGGTAGGACACAGGCTCTCTCAACTTGCCAGCCTGTCTTTTCAAGCTCTTGTGGGTGAATTTTTAGCTATCTTTTTAATTTTAACTTGTAAATCATAAAATTAGGAGAATTTCTGAATCCTTTCCTCTGTTCTATTGACTGACTCTGGGGTACTGACTAGGTGACGTTAAATTTGTTCTCTAAACTTACTTTTATTTCCTGCTTGCTCCCCCCGCCCCCCCACAAGTGTGTTAGATTATCTGGCTACTGTGCACACGTGGCTCTTCAATCTCAGCAGTAAACTGGTGATTGTTTTGGGCTAAAAGTCATTTTCCTTCACTTTTTCTACCCATTTATGTAGTATGAGGCGAGCAGGCTGCATCCCACCACCCTGCTAGCTTAACCCCCGAAATAAACACATAGGAATTATATTAATTAGATTACTGCCTGGCCCATTAGCTCTAGTCTCCTATAGGCTAACTCTCACATCTTGATTAACCCGTTTATAATAATTTGTGTAGAACCATGTGACTGTGACTTACTAGCAAGATTCTAACCTATATCCATCTAAGGCTGGAGATTCGTGGCATCTGCCTGTCTCTGCCTTCTTCCTTCTAGAATTCAGTTATGTTCTCCCTGCCTATCTAAGTTCCACCCTATCAAAAGGCCAAGGCAGTTTCTTTATTCAGCCAATGAAAGCAATACAAATACAGAAGGATGTTTTAATAGGAGCGGCGGGCTACGTTCCTGGCACCCGGCTGCCCGCACGGCTAGCATTATACCCAAAATAATTACATGGAAATTGTACTCTTTTAAACACTGCCTGGCCCATTAGTTCCAGCCTCTTATTGGCTAACTCTTACATATTGATCTAACCCATTTCTAATAATCTCTGTAGCCCACAAGGTGGCTTACCAGGGAAGATCTTAACCTGCGGTTGTGTTGGGTGGGAGAATCATGGCGACTGCCTGACTCAGCTTCTTTCTCCCAGCATTCCGTTCCGTCTACTCTGCCTACCTAATTTTCTGTCCTATCAGGGCCAAGGCAGTTTCTTTATTAACCAATGAAAGTAACACATAGACATCATTTCCCTCCTCCATCAGAATGACCTCCTACACATTTAGCAAATGATAAAAGTTGTAATTTTGCATCTATCATGCTTATAGATCTAATGTCTCTGCCATTGTTTCTGCCCTACTCTTATAACTCCCTTTAGATATCAACATATATAACTGAATACTTTTCCTTATCCCATTTATATAAATTTTTTACAATTTTTTTCTTCCTGATTTAAATTTTGTCCCACTTTTCTACATTTCTATAAATTCTGATCTCTATTTCTGAGCGCTCAATACTCACATAGCCACCGATTTTTTTTCTCATGGACTCCTCATGTCTGGTCACTTCTTTCTTGTTTTTTAGTGTTTGCAGATCAGCCTCACGTCTAGGTCCCATTATGCCAGATTTTGGTGGGAGCACGAACTTCAATTATTTCTCTCAAGTAGACCCCAACATAAACTATCTCTCTCTGGACTGGTGTGGTGGCACAGAAATAAAGATACAACTCACATGGCTTTATCAGGAGGGAGATTCTCATTGGTCCCTCATGAAGTCCTGGGTTCACATCCTAAAGAATTTCTCTAGTTTATTCTCCAGTCTTTATACCAAAACTTAACTTAGGGGAAATACATTAGCATTCTGACTCCTAGGTAACCAGGTGAATGGCTTTCAGTCACATCCACAGCTACCTGTCTGCTGTCTGTGCTAGCTGTCACGTATATTTGAATTAGCATTTCTATCAGGCATCCTCCAAAACAAAGAAGGAGCAATGTAACACAAGGGCCTGCTTGTTGGGGTTTCTGTCTTGTCCGGTTCCCACAGTTGTTAGGTCCCATAAGTTATAAAAGAAGGTCCACAGAAGTTATAAAACTGATTAGCCCATTAGCTCATGCTTTGCATTAGCTCTTATAACTTATATTAACCCATTATTCTTATCTATGTTAACCACATGGCTTGGTGCCTTTTTCAACAGGGTAGGTCACATTCTGCTTCTTTGGTGTCTGGCCAGGATTGCAGAGAGATCTTCCTTCTTCCCAGAATACTCCTGTTCTCATTTCCCTGCCTCTACTTCCTGTCTGGTTGTCCTGCCTCTACTTCCTGCCTGGCTACTGGCCAATCGGCATTTATTTAAAACATAATTGACAAGATACAGAATTGTCCTGCACCATTGGTTTGATTAGCCTTTTGCCCCTATACCCAGGTTGGATTACCAATTTGCATGTCAGGACCGCGACGGACCTCCACCAGAGTTTCCTCTGGCTTCCTCTGCCCAGGCATAGTTCACCATCTTTCAGGTCCTAACATGTGTGTTCATGCTCCATCTCCCTGGACCACATAAAACTGTGTTCTGCAAGAGCGCCAGCTGTAGGAGGTCCTTCTCTTTATGTGTCACTTTCATTGGTTAATCAATAAAGAAACTGCTTGGCTTGATAGCACAGAAGACAGAACTGAATTCTGGGAGAAAGCAGAAAGACAGAGAGAGCCACCATGGAGCCATCAGGTCAGACATGCTGAATCTTTCCACTAAGCCACGACCTTGTGGTGATATATACAGTTTATTAGAAATGGGTTAAATCAAGTTGTGGGAGTTAGTCAATAAGAGGCTAGAGATAATGGCCAAGCAGTGTTTTAATTAACACAATTTCTGTGTGATTATTTTGGATGTGCAGTGCTCTGCGTAGCAGATTTGGCTCTAACTCAGATAAAAAAGGTTCATGTGCTGCATGTTCATTCTCTCAGAGTTAAAGTGCTGAGTGTGGCTCATACCTGGAGGCCCCAGAGCTAGCAGAAATGGTATGTCCACCATTTTGAAATTGGAGAGAGGTGGAGCCAACATCCAGAGCAGCCACAACCAAGCTGCTTAGTATTTTAAAAGCTCTTTAAGACAGTAGAGAATTACAGACAATAAAATAAGGACAGATTGAGACATAAAAGATCTCTAAATGGGTCACAATGTTGGATAAATGTACAGAGGCTTGGGAAAGAGAAGAAAGAAAATATAGAGAGTCATAAAATAAATTTAGTGCTTTTAAAAAAGAAGGTAAATTCTTTAAAGTAACAGAGTACAGATAATCATAGATTAAAGGAAATAAAAAATGAGCCATGTAGCCTGGTCTACAAGAGCTAGTTCCAGGACAGGCTCCAAAGCCACAGAGAAACCCTGTCTCAAAAAAGCCTGGGATAAAACCGATCTCTCTGAACATAGCGGACAATGAGGACTACTGAGAACTCAAAAACAATGGCAATGGGTTTCTGATCCTACTGCACGTACTGGCTTTGTAGGAGCCTAGCCAGTTTGGATGCTCAACTTACTAGACCTGGATGGAGGTGGG
>NC_022022.1:6605419-6608258 GCF_000317375.1 Microtus ochrogaster
GAAGCCCCAGGTGGTGAAGCCCAAGGTGCCAAAGGGCCCCACCCGCAAACTCACCCGTCTGGCTTTAATTGCTCACCCCAAGCTTGGGAAGCAGATTAGAAGCTACATGGCCAGGGGTCGTAGGCTCCAAAAAACAAAGCCCAAGTTTCAAGCCAAGGCAGAGGCCTCAGCTGCAGCTCAGGCTCCCAAAGGTGCCCAGGCCCCTGTGAAGGCCCCATAAAAAAGGTCGCAGTCTGCCAATGTGAAGACAGATGGACTGGTGTGAACACCTACACAGTATTTGCAGATGTTCAGGACCTTATGCTGTTTTTACAAATAAACTTGAGGCAAGTTCGGTTAAAAAAAAAAGAAATATAGATTAATAGGTAATCATCTATAATAGTCAAGTTTGTAGTCACATTAGTTAGATTTTCTAGATATGCATACATATATTTCAGATAGGCATTCTTCATATCTTTCAAAGACTACAGAATATGGCATTTAAAATGTTTTAATAACATAGGACTTTTCATGACAATGAGACGTATCTGCTCTTTGTAGCACCAAGCTACTTCCTGAGGATGATGGGCATCAAAGAGGCTCTTTATGGAGGTGGTTAGCCATTTGGGCAATAAACTGCTCTTGCCTTGACTGTTGCATAAACTGGACTTGAAGAACCCACAGAGAGATGACTGCTGAACTTGCCAAAAGGTGAGATGATCCTCTGGGGTTCCTGATTCATAAAAGTGTCTGTGAGACATCCTGCAGGACACAGAAGAAAGTGACTGAACTGTCTTTGAAATTTCCTGCTTGCTGAAAAAGTCTGCTGGAAACTATGGGCCTGTAGGCTGAAGATGGATGGTACAAAAGAATTTTGGGTAACTGTCCAGGAAGTGAGATGTCTCTGTCATTTCTAGAGTTTTGGAAGTTACTTACAATGCACTTCCTGTTTACTTACGTAATATTATATTCTTTTGGAATCTTTGATGGAATTGAAGAATAGATAGATAGTTATAGTTTTCCTTTGTTATAATAAAAGATAATATAGATATAACTGTAATTCTTGCTTGATAACTGTTTTGTTATATGTAATTTTACTATGTTAAAGTTAAAGCCTTCCTTTTCTTTTTAAACAGAAGAGGGGAAATGGTGTAGGAGTTCCTTCTATTAATGTGTCACTTTCATTGGTTAATCAATAAAGAAACTGCTTGACCTGATAGGGCAGAACTTATGTAGATGGAGAAGACAGAACTGAATTTTAAGAGGAAGAAAGCAGAGAGTCAGAGAGAGCCACCATGGAGCCACCAGGTCAGACATGCTGAATCTTTCCCGGTAAACCATGACCTTGTGGTGATATATACAGATTATTAGAAATAGTTTAAATCAATATGTGAGAGGTTAGAGATAAGGGGTTAAAAATAATGGGCCAGGCAGTGATTTTAATGAATACAGTTTCTGTGTGATTATTTCGGGTGTAAAATAGCTGGGCGGCTGGGAACAAAGGGCCACCCTCTTGCCATCAACAGAGCAGCAATGTCCTGTCCTTTCGTTAGGTTGCGATGGCCTGTCTGGTAGGCTAGTGACCACCCTTAGGTTGGGCCTATGGCTTTAGAGCCTGGCTGCCACATCATATAGAAATTTAGGCCTACAACAGTTCAACAATTTTATTGGCAGATAATCTTAATTTTTTATGCTATTGTCACACATGCAATTCATATGGATTAAACTCTTTTTAAAACTATTTTATTGACTCTTTGAAATTTCATAGAGTGTATTTTGATCCTGTCCACCTGCAACTCCCTCCCCTTAGCTTCTACCAGATCTAACCCTACTCAATGTAAATAAAAATGTTTGCCGGTAAATGGATGGAACTAGAAACAAAATTGTTCTGAGTGAGGTAACCCAGACCCCAAAAGATAAATATGGTACTTGTTTATACATTAGCTGTTAAATATTTGGTAAGCAGGCTATGGTCCCTATAACCACAGAGGTTAGGTATAGATCAGGAATTGGGATGAGGGAAGGAGATCCCTGGGAAGGGGAAAGAGAATAGATAGTTATGGATGAGTGGGGAGAGGTAGAGAAAGGCATAATCAAGTGTGGAGGGGAGAAAAGAGACAAGGGAGGGAATACTGGGCAGCATAGCTAAAACTAGAGTGCCATTTCACAGGTTGTATTGAAACTTCTTAAAATATAACAAATAATTCTAAATTGGAATCACCACTAGCAGGGGAGTCAAAACCCCAACTAGACATCTCACACCACCAAATGAAACCACCAGTACTGGAAATGGTTTACCTATAATCTAGTTTGGTCGTTGGCCACTGGAGCCCCATGGCAATCTATAAATAACCCTTGCTATTGGCAAGGCTGTTGGTTGCTCTCCACAAACTGATGGTAAGGTCTTATTGCTGAAGACAGCACTTTCATAGCTCACTAAGCATGGAGAATTTGAGCTGGTGCCTGCATAGAGTCTTGGCCCTTATTGAATACTGCGTTAATACTGGAAAACACTCTGTACAATGCCAGAGGAAAAAGTTAAATATCAACCCATGTACAAACCCTGCTGCCGGCAGAAGATTCTGTCCTGCATGCTGCTCCCAAGTAACCACTCAGAGGTTTAATATTAATTACAAATGCTTCGTCAGAAGATCAAGCTTCTTACTAGCCGACTCTTACATTTAAATTAACCCATATTTCTACCTATGCTATTGTGGGAGTATGATCCATTTAGCCAATAACTTTTGGGGCAACAAGCCCTAGGGCGTGGTCTTGTCTGCCTATGTGATAATTTATAGGTTGAGAGAAAGGGTATCTGGCTTTCTTGTCCTTACACTCTCTTGGGTGATTGGAGCAGAGC
>NC_022022.1:6611783-6612968 GCF_000317375.1 Microtus ochrogaster
TGTGAAATACATTAAGGAGTATAGGTATTAGCTCTTCTTGGAAGTTCTGGTAGAATTCTGCATTGAAACCATCTGGTCCTGGGCTTTTTTTGGAAGGGAGGTTTTTGATAACAACTTCTAATTCTTTGCGACTAACAGGTCTATTTAGATTGTTCACCTGGTCTTGGTTTAACTTTGGTATATGGTACTTATCTAAAAAAATGTTCATTTCTTTTGCATTTTCCAGTTTTGTGGCATACAGGCTTTTTTTTTTTAGCAGTGCAATGAACTTTATTGATGGTATTCAAGAGAGTAGGGCTCCCCAAGCCCCCTCCTGCTATTCTGGGGGTCTGGGATGGAAACTGAGGGAAATGCTCAGTGTCAAGGGTTAGTTAGGACAGGGACTGCTCAGCAGCCGAGGACCTCTCCCTTGCTGTGTCCTTGCTGGGATGGTAGGTCCAGGGCGGGCTTCTAACTCCTTGGAGGCCATGTAGGCCATGAGGTCCACCACTCTGTTGCTGTAGCCGAATTCATTGTCGTACCAGGAAATGAGCTTTACAAAGTTGTCATTGAGAGCAATGCCAGCCCCAGCATCGAAGGTGGAAGAGTGGGAGTCACTGTTAAAGTCACAGGAGACAACCTGGTAATCAGTGTAACCCAGGATGCCCTTTAGTGGGCCCTCGGATGTCTGCTTCACCACCTTCTTGATGTCATCATACTTGGCAGCTTTCTCCAGGCGGCATGTCAGATCCATGACTGACACATTGGGGGTAGGAAAGCGGAAGGCCATGCCCGTGAACTTCCCGTTCAGCTCTGAGATGACTTTGCCCACAGCCTTGGCAGCGCCAGTGGATGCAGGGATGATGTTCTGGGCAGCACCACGGCCATCTCGTCACAGCTTCCCAGAGGGGCCATCCACAGTCTTCTGGGTGGCCGTGATGGCATGGACTGTTGTCATGAGTCCTTCCACGATGCCAATGTTGTCATGGATGACCTTGGCCAAGGGGGATAAGCAGTTGGTGGTGCAGGAAGCATTGCTGACAATCTTGAGGGAATTGTCATACTTGTCATGGTTCACACCCATCACAAACATGGGGGCATCGGCAGAAGGGGCTGAGATGATGACCCTCTTGACCCCACCCTTCAAGTGGGCCCCAGCCTTCTCCATGGTGGTGAAGACACCGGTAGACTCCACAACATACTCGG
>NC_022022.1:6614413-6615953 GCF_000317375.1 Microtus ochrogaster
CCGCTTGTTTCTTAGGTCCATTTGCTTGAAAAAAACTTTTCCCAACCCTTTACTCTGAGTAGATGTCTGTCTTTGTGGTAGAGATGTGTTTCTTGTAAACAGCAGACTGTTGGATCCTGTTTTTGTATCCAATCTCTTAGCCTGTGCCTTTTTATAGGTGAATTGAGTCAATTGATATTAATTGATATTAATGACCAGTGGTTGTTGACTCCGGTTATTGTTATTACTTTTGGTAGTAGAGTTTGTGTGTTTCCCTTCTTTGAGTTGTGCTGGTGAAGAGTCGCTAGATGTCTGAGTTATTGTGGGCAGTGTTGGCACTGTTGGATTCCTTGGTTGTGATTTTCCTTCTATTACTTTCTGTAAGGCTGGATTTGTGGGTACATATTGTTTAAATTTGTTCTTATCCTGGAATATCTTGTTTTCTCCATTTATAGTGAATGATAGCTTGACTGGTTATAGTAGCCTCGCTTGCATCCATGGTCTCTTAGTTTCTGCAGAACCTCTATCCAGGACCTTCTGGCTTTCATGGTTGCCACAGAGAAGTCTGGTGTAAGTCTGATTGGTTTACCTTTATAAGTCACTTGGCTTTTTTCCTTTGCAGCTCTTAATATTCTTTCTTAAATCTGTATGTTTTGTGTTTTGATTATTACATGGCGAGGGGATATTTTTTTTGATCCAGTCTATTTAGTGTTCTGTATGCTTCTTGAATATTCATAGGAATATCTTTCTTTATGTTGGGAAAGTTTTCTTCCTTAATTTTGTCAAATATATTTTCTGGGCCTTTTGAGCTGTAATTCTTCTCCTTCTTCTATCTCTATTATTCTTAGGTTTGGTCTTTTTATTGTGTCCCATATTTCCTGAATGTTTTGTGATGAGAATTTGTTGGATTTGCTGTTTTCTTTGATCAGTGTGTTTATTTTTTCCATGGTGTCTTCAGAATCTGAGATTCTTTCTTCTATCTCTTGTATTCGATTAGTTATGCTTGTTTCTGTAGGCTCTGCTCTTTGACCTAGATTTTCCATATCCAGCCGGCCTTCGGTTTGTGTTTTCTTCCTTGCTTCCATTTCAGTTTTCAGTTCTTGAACTATGTCCATTACCTGTTTGGTCATTTTTTCTTGGTTTCCCAGGGTATCATTTACGTATTTACACATTTCTTCAAACTTTTTGTTATCCTTGTCATCCATTTCTATAAGAGCATTTTTTACATGCTGTTTAAGGAACTCTATTGCTTTCAAAAAGTATTTTTTTTCCACTTTTTCTGGATTAGGGTGTTCAAGTTCTTCTGTTGTAAGATCATTGGGTTCTGGTGTTTTCACATTGTTTTTTAGATTGATGGAGGAATTCTTGCCTTGGTGCCTGTCCATCTCCTCCTACAAATGCTATCCATGGGTCTTCTGAAACAGGATCAGGTTCCCTTGCTGGCCAGGAACCTCACTGACAAAAGGCCTACCTTTCTGCAGGCAGGCTACCAAAGCAAAGGAACTCCCCCACCCTTTGCCCCCAGCACCCATCCCAGTGCCCAAACAGACTCCCTAAATCC
>NC_022022.1:6616503-6618302 GCF_000317375.1 Microtus ochrogaster
AATGAATACAGAGATCCACAGCTGGACGAGAAGCAGAGAGAGTGAGAGACCTTGGAACACTCAATCCTAAATGGGTTGTTTTCAACAAGTCCCTCCCTCAGGACTCAGGGAACTGTGCAGAAGAGGAGATGGAAAGATGTTAAGAGCCAGAGAGAACGGAAGACATCAAGGAAACAAGGCCTTCTAGACACAGCAGGGCTCACACTCATGTGAAGTCGGAGAAACCATGCAGCAGCCACAGGGCTGCAGAGGTCTAAGCCTGACGGAGCATCGGTGCTGAGAGTGGAAGTAGACAGAGACCCCTTCCCTAAACCAGAAGTTATCTCCAATTAATAATGGATCACAAAGAAAATAATTGTTTTTTGGAGTCTCACTGGGTATACAAATCACACTGAAGGGCAAGCCTCATGTCCACCAGTAGTTAACCAACACAGAACAAACTCAGTGGTACTTTTGGAGTTGTTTTTTTAAAACTTCACAGATCTTTTGTTTACATGCTATGACTTCCAATTTTGTTTTCATCTGTTTTCTGTCTGTGCAAATGTGTTAACGAACAGGACAAAGAGGTGACTACTTACAGGAGTGTGGATGCTTCCTGCAGAAGGCTACACTAGAAAGTCTGCACATACCTGGGGTCACGTGAGACACTTTTCTCATAACCAAACACACGAACTCTCCTCTCTCTAGTCTTATCTACCCTAGCCCTTCCTTGAGGCCACATGCAATTAGAGTAGAATTGCATACAGTAGATCATATAGAGTGACTGGACACTCAGATATGGGGCCCATGATCCTTCCTGCCCCTTCTTCTGCAAAACCATGTCAATGGTTGACTAGTCCAGGTGGAATGATCTGCATTTAGGAACAGTGAAACTTGCTAAGATGGCTGTTGTTTGGCTCAGAGGATAGCCCCGTACAGCTGAAGTAGAGACTGGGAACATCTTCTGACTAGGATCATTTGTTAAGGCAAATGTGGCATCCCAGTTGTTCCTCAAGATTTCTCTTGATTCTGTAGAGTATCACATGCAGGATTGGGTGGGGGAGGATTGAAGCCAGGAAATCTAAGGGGCTTCTATCAGGAAGCAGCAACCCATAATCCGGGGCCTTGCTGTTCCTCTGACTAACTGCCGTAGACTCCAGGATTCTGAGGGAACATGAAGGCTCTCAAAACAGTTTCCCTGATGAACTATGTTGACTCCTTTCCAAAGAAAGTCAGCTAAGAACAGGAGCTGGTGATGCAGAAGGGTCTTTATCTATCTGTTGTTTCATTGGTTGATTAATAAAGAAAATTGCTTGGCCTAATAGGTCAGAACATAGGTATGAGGGGAAGACAGAACAGAATGTTGGGAGGAAGAAGGCAGTGAGGTAAGGCACCTCAGACAGATGCCATGCCTCTCCTCTCAAGGTCAGACACAATGGAGCCAGTCGCCAGGTCAGACATGCTGAATCTTTCCCAGTAAGACACCACCTCGTGGTGCTACACAGATTATTAGAAATGGGTTAATCAAGATGTGAGAACTAGCCAATAAGAGGCTAGAACTAATGGGCCAAGCAGTGTTTAAATGAATACTATTTGTGTGTTGTTATTTTGGGGCATAAGCTAGCCAGGTTGCCGGGAGCTGGGTGGCAGGAAGCAGCCCACTGCTCCTCACTACAAGCTGGTACAGCAGGGATAGAGGAGGGCTCCAACTGGAATCGAGGCAGAGGTCCCAGCCCTTGCTCAGAGTGCAATTTAAATCATCACAGCCTTGGTGAGGAGTTTCATCTGAGATGTGGTAGAACTGTCCTTGAATGTTTGGT
>NC_022022.1:6652308-6662234 GCF_000317375.1 Microtus ochrogaster
GACAGCCTCCAACCATGGAGGATTGTGCCCTTTGCTGACATTCATTTTTGGATTGCTTCCCTTAGCTAAAATTGTATTTGGATGGCCTGGGGTCAGCCCTCCCATGCTAGCACTGCATACACTGTACAGTGCATTCAACAGGAGGCCAAGGGTTCCTTGGGTTTTCTTTCTCTTTTTTCTTTTCTTTTTTTTTTTTTCCTGCCATGTTGCTTGTTTTTGCTTTTGTTTTGGTAAAGGCTGCTCAGAGTGGCCTTTGGCCTCTCTGGCTTCCTGACTGGATCCAGTCAGGCTATAGCATGCCACCAGGGGGCAGGGGATGTTTTCCCACAGGTCCTGTGATGTTCATGGCGATTCACACCCTGCCTATAGTGGAGAGACATCTCACTGTGGGTCTTGTGGTGTCACAGTTTTTCACGGGTTTTCACAGTATCAGCTCTGGGTAGCAAGCCATCCATGCCCACCCCGGAAGGATACCTTTTAGAGGTCCTGAAACCACAGGCCTTAATGCCCTACTTCTTCAGCTCCTACACTCACACTGCTGGTGTCCCACTGGCACTCTGCTAGTGTCCCACTGGCTCCACTCTTATGGGAGCTTTCTAACTACTGTCAGAGCACAGGCAAATGGAAGGAGGTTCCTCAAACTGTCTCTGCCACCACTACTGCTGCCAATAAGAGTGGTTGGATTGATGAGGTGGCTGTTTTCAATTCCAGCCTTTCACTTTCTACCACAGCTTGTGGCATGGCAGCTCAGCAACAGGGCAGATCACACTTCTAGGTCTATCTTATTATTAAGCTTAAAATCCCCGCAGCTCAAAATTGTGGCTTTTCCATGCAACATGTGACTGCTGCCATTTTGACTGAGGTCAGGTGACCTTACCATCATCCTATCTAAGGTCAGGTGACTTTGCAACCATCTTGGCTGAGAGCCACATCAGGTGACCAAGTTCCGCCATTTTTACTGAGGTATATCCTGCCTGGTTCCCCAGCGTTAGCTCTCTTAGGTGGGTAATCTTACCACCATCTTAAGTGTGTTAAGGTGACTTCACTGAGATCCAGGTCAAAGGACCAAGTCCTACCATCTTTAGTGAGGTATACCCTCCCTGGTTCCACATTTACTTATGTTTTTGTCTCTAAATTCCTCTTGTTGACTCTGTTGCATGTGTGTTTTGTGCAGTGGCATGTCTTTGGTAGGGCCTACCAAGAGCATCCACTTCACCCAATCCCTGTTTACTCTGTGTGTATGTGTGTGTGTTCATACATGTGACTTAAATGAACCTATGTTTACTATTAAATGTTATAGTTGTCTGTTCTTGGCATTTCATTTCAGACTACAACAACAATAAGTCTCATGTTTTTAACTGGTATGTACTTGTAAGTCTCTTACAAAAATACTTTATATTTAATCCAACCCTCATATACAGTCTATTAAGATGTTCTCTACTATTGCCAGTTCTGCCGTTAACCTTCTGTTGCAAGCAATTTTTTCTTCTTTCTGTCTTTTTATGAGTATAAATATTACCTGTTAAGTTAAAAGCCAGTACAGGCAAGCTCAGACACAGCTCTCCAGCAGGTTCTATACTGTATTTATACCTGATAAACAGCCCTCAACTGCCTAGAGATCTGGGAAATATGCCATTTAAATATTTAATTATTAAAAAATCTTTTCATAACAAAAAGAAACAGGTTGGCTCCTAGTAGCACTCTACCTCCTCCAAAGAAGACAGAAGACAAATGGACACACAGCAACATCTATCTGCAATTTGCTGAACTGCCAAGCACTGACCACTAGGAAAAACTGCCTTTCATCTAAACTGAAGATCTCCAGACATGGATAGAATCGCTGGAATCGATAGCTTACCTGCTCAGGTCAAGATAGGCTTGTCTTCCTACAGATTCTAAGCCCAAAGGATGTTCTGGAGCCTGGCAGGCTTCGTGCTAAACAGCAAAAGGCAAGTATGGCCTTCAGCAACCATGGAGGACCCTGAAGAGTTGCTCTAGGTGACAACCAAGTAAGTTCTCTGTCATTTTTAATCAATAACTCACGTAAAATTTTATCCTTCTCAAAATCTCTGATGCAGTTCGGCAGCTGAGCAGTTTTGTCAGTTTAAATGGACAACCTCACCAAACAAATTTTGGTAAAATATAAATACAAGACTTGCAAGTTATAAAGGTGTGAGGAAGAATGCAAGTTATCAAATTTCTCTCTCATGTTGCCTTCCATAGTCTTAAAAATACTTTTCATTGTACAAAAATATCTGTCACAGTCATTCTGACATAAATATACTACTGTTTATAGAATGTATATGTCTAAAATTTCTTTTTCAGAAACCCAAAGAATTCTTGTGAGTTTCAGGGAGTGGAATTGAAGAATCCACCTTAAACAGGTCAGATACAGCCCCCTCAATTCCGTGGTCCTAATTTTTTTCCGTAAACTTAACTTTGTCTTCTGTTCTCCCAATATCTTAAACAAACACCAGACATTCCCATACCACAAACACTCGACAGGAGCAAAGAGACCAGCTATGCCAGGATGTGACTAGCACCCAGCCTTCTCGGGTTCCCCCCAAGGATGATGCCCACAAACAAGCAGGAAGCAGTCTTGAGAATCTGCTGCCCCAATTCCTTTAACCTGTGGTGCCTAACCTCCTGCCTTTTTAGTATAAAAATGAGATGGGAATGTAATGATCTGTCCTGTCCTTTAAGAGACAAGCCACGCCCACTCCCTCCCCATCTTCAGAAGCAAGCTGATCTTAGCTTCCAGTCTGAGTCCCTTCCTTTTCTATCTCCTTGAAGAGGCAGCTTCTGCCTCTCCCCACTTCTCCTCTTCTCCCTTCTGTCCCTCCCTTCTTGCTCTCTCTCTCTCTCTCTCTCTCTCTCTCTCTCTCTCTCTCTCTCTCTCTCTCTCTCTCTCTCTCTCTGACTCTCTGCTCTTACCCCTTTATCCCTTCCTCCTGCATAACCCACTAAATAAATATCCAACCTTACTCTGCATGGCATGCCTATCCATGTCTCTGTCTCTTGCCTGCCCCCACATGGCTCACTGCCTGGGACCAGCCACCTTAGGAGACCTGAGGCATGGTCTCCTCGCATGCCCACCTGTCTGTCTCTCTTTGTGGCTTCTGCAGCCACTCGGGGAACTGCACCATCCCTGCCTGGGACTGGATGTTCACTGCCTGCCACCACATGGCCCACTGCCACTGCTCAGGGACCTGCAGCATTTCTGCTGCTGCAGTCACCAGGGATCTGCAGCATTTTTACTTTTACCATTATAGCATGCCTAATAGGTCTCTGTCTCTCACCCACTGCCTGGGACTGGCTGCCTTAGTGGCCTGCCATGGTGTCTGGCCCATTGCCCACTACCACCACTCAGTGACCTGTGGCATTTTAGTTTTACCGTAACAGTAAGGCCATAGGGATAGGACTGCCTAAGCCAGTTGGAACATACTGGACATGGAACCCAAGGGTCTTTCTTTATGGACATTGTCTTCTTTTGGTCTTGCCTCCTGCAAATTCAGGCAATACTCATTTTGACCCCAATTTAGATTTTTGCACAGTTTTTGGTGCAAAGGTCTCAGGTGTTCTGCTGGAGTCTAGACAGACCAGTGGGATGATCAGTAAGTTAAAGAACAACCATAGTCAACAGGGAGAGGTCCCCTGAACCAGTAGGCAACTCTGTCTAATATGCTGGAGATTCCCCAGAGAAGGTAGCCTGAGACAAGAGGAAGTGGTTAAGAAACCACTATAGGGAGTGGGAGGTGCTGCCAGAAGGGCTAGCCGTGGAGGACCTAGGCTGGGCAAGGTAACCCAGTATGAGGAGCAGGGTCCCAAAAGCCAGTAAAAGAGTCAGCTTCCCCCTTTCTTTTCCTCCTTCCATATGCTTCCTTCTCCCCTTTTCTCTTATATATAGTATAGTGATTAAATGCTTTGGCTGTAGACTCCCAGCAACATTCTGTTTCTTAATTCTCTTCATGATTTTTCAACTTGCTCATGTTCAACCACACTTTAAATTCATAGTTATGTTCAAAGAATTCTGCCTCTTTCCTACTTATGCCAGCTATTTGATAAAAATCTGTGTGTTCTGTACCTTATTTTTCTCTTTATTCACTCTTAGTTGCCTACCTGATCAGACACTGTTGATATATAGGTGAAATATGGCATACCCCATCAACACAGAAATGAGCTGAATGACACTCACTTTATGTGATCATATGTCACTCACTGCAGTTATGGGGGCAGTGCCCTCAACTATGGAGCACACATGGAGGTGGTGACTGAGAAGCTTTGTATAGTGAGTGAGTAGTGAGCTGAGAAGTGTTAGCAGAAGATATGCCTGCTCCTTGTCCTGGGTAAATTGATATGCACTGTTTATACATATTGGGAGCCAAATCTGAGAGCATGATTCCTTCAATTTCAAACACAATCACTTATCTCAAATGTCCTCCAAGAGCCCTTCCCCAAACAGACTCCCTTTCTCTCACCCCTGTGATGAAGAGAAAATAGAACAGAAAACAATTCTTTAATTGTTTAAATTGTATTTAAGTCATTGAGCCCCCCAGAACAGAGGGTCAGAAGAGCTAGAGCAATCATTGCCAAAAGCGGTTATTGCTTGTCTCATGGTATAAAGATACCTACTGTGGGAGCAACAAACAGAAAGCTCACTCATGGAACCAGAAACTTTCCTACAAGGCACAGAATTAGTTACTTTGTATTGCTGTCAGGAGACTTCACTGCCAAAGCAATTTCCAAAAGAAAACATTTAACTGGACTTACGTTTTGTTTCCAGGGGTTGGAGATCTGGATGACAGCAGGCACAATGGAGTGAGCTCCCTTCTAGATCTGAAAGAGGAAGTAGAGGTTGCTCTAGGAGCAGCAGCTGCTCAAGGTCCACCCTCAGAGACCCCTCCTCAAAGAAGACATATATCCTACTCTCTTTCCAACATTTCCACCAATGGGGACCAAGGATTCAAGCATGCGAGTAATGCGCCAAACAGTCTCACACCAGTTAGTATTTAAAGGGGTATTTATTTTGAGGGGTAAAACTCACAATACACCAGCAGTCAGGAAAGGAGCCTAGTAGCTGGAGCAGGAGCTGGAACCAAGAGCAGGAACCAAGAGAGTGGGCTGAGGCTTGCTGCTCTTTTTTAAAGATAAATAGACCACGCCCCATTGGGCTTGTACTTTAGCAGCTACTGCCTAAATGAGCAGAAGGCGTTCCTGCAGCACAGTGGGCTCATTCTTCAGCAGCTATTGGCTGAAGGAGTGGAAGATCCTCCCACAGCACCTCCCCCCTTTGTTTAAGTAAGAGCATTCTAAACCTACTACAAAATTATACACAATAAGAACAAATATCCTATCCTAACTAGCCCAAGTCTTGCATAATAAATAACCTGAACAAGTAATGAATGGAAAGTTGCTACATTTACCTAGTCTTCAACCCCATAGAAGATCCGAGAAGGGAAATAATGTTATGTGAGTAATTAGGAAGTGCATTCCTACAACTTCCAACACATGCAACAAATCTCAGAGACAACTGGCTACTTAGGCAATCACCCAAAGCCATGTTTTCAGCGTTGAAGCATCCAACTTTGACTAAGGCCTAGAATAACTGACAGATTATTTTTAACAGGCAAGAGTTTTTTCAAAACCGTCTTACCCTGTCTTGGCAAGATTTGACAGTTCTGCTTATTCATTTCCGGATTTTAACAGGCAAGAGATTTTTCAAAACCATCTTACCCTGTCTTAATAAGATTGGCTGTGAGTTCTGTGACTCAAGTTGCAAGGGGGAACTTAAAAAGCCGCTCAGTATAGATCAAATTTAGGCTAGCAGAGACTGTCTGTATCTGTGGATTCCCGGAGGTGTGGAGGTTACAGCTGAGGGAGAGCTCGTGCCAGGCTGAGCTGGCCAAACCTAGCTGTCCAAGCCAAGCTGGTGGCAGGAAGCCGAGCCAAGGGATTGGGGGGTGCAGGTTGGTTCTAAAACCAAACGCTGGGCGCCAGATAATGCACAAAACAACCCCACACCAGTTAGTATTTAAAGGGATATTTATTTTGGGGAGTAAAACTCATAATACACCAACCGCCAAGAAAGGAGTCTAGTAGCTGGAACAGGAGCAGGAGCTGGAACCAAGAGCTGGAACAAGAGAGCAGGCTGAGGCTTGCTGCTCTTTTGTAAAGATAAATAGACCACGCCCCAGTGGGCTGGTACTTTAACAGCTATTGGCTAAAGGAGCAGAAGACGGTCCCACAGCACAGTGGGTTTGTACTTCAGCGGTTATTAGTTGAAGGAGCGAAAAGGTCCTCCTGCAGCATGTGAGCCTGTGGAAGTGTTTTCATCCAAAGTCACCAAAGCTGTCAAGCTTCAGCATGACTGTTTCAACAGGGTCTCTCTAATCAGTAATACCGGGGTTTAATTTGAGATTACATTTGCTTTCCCTCTCACATGGTTTTATCGGGAGGGAGATTCTCCGTGGTCCCTCATGAAGTCCTGAGTTCACATCCTGAGAATTCCTCTCACTTTATTCTCCAAACAGTCTTTATACCAAAACTTAACCGATAGGAAGTACATTAGCATTCTGTCTCCTAGGTAACCAGGTGAGTGGCTTTTGGTCACATCCATAACTACCCTTCTGCTGTGTGTGCTAGCTGTCACATAGGCTTGAATTAGCATTTCTATCAGGCATCCTTCAAATTACAAAGAAGGAGCAACAACATTCTTACCTTTTGTTAGGCTGAGATGGCTTGTCTGGTAGGCTACGTGTCCATCCTCAGGTTGGGCCTATGGCTTTAGAGCCTGGCTGCCACACCACATAGAAATATTGGCCTACAATTCAGTCTCTCTTACTAATTTTAATACAACCTGTGCTTCTGCAACAGGATAAAATGATCATGCTTGGCTTGGGCAAAGTCCTCTTCATTTACCCAAATTTTTCCATCTTTGGAACAGGCATTAATATATGTGAGCTCCTATCCTAGGCATCTGGGGAGAAGAAGCTTCAAACCCATCATTGACTGCTGCTCTCTGAGAAGAAAAGAAATTAATGGAGAGATACTTTTGTGTCTTAGAGCCATACTTTCTTGTCAGGATAAATTATAATGCTTTATGAATAATCACGCTCCAAAAGGCTACAGTATACTATTTAAAGGAGAAGAGAACCACCAGAGTTGAGAATGCTCCTTCAGCTAGTTTAGTGCAGCTCTTAAATCTTTCACATTGTATTAAAATCTAAAATTCTTAACATATGTATTAGCTCCCAACATTTACAGGGTATGTCAAACTTTTCTTGGCAGTGGACAGGTCAATATCATAACTCTTAGCACTGTTGATCAATACCAACATTCCAAATATCTTTATCAGTACTGCAATTCTCAGTATTGTCAGTCAATACCAACTTTTCCAAGTATCTTTGCCAGTACCATAATTTTCAGTATTGTCAGTCAATACCAATTTTCCAAGTATCTTTGTCAGTACCAGATTATTTTTCTGACCTTTGAATTGAGAAAATACAATTGTCCAAGAATTAGGAATACCCCTTTTGGGTCTATGTACGAAAGATGCTCAACCATACGATAAGGACACGTGCTGAACTACGTTCACAGGAGTATTACTTTATCATAGCCAGGATCTAAAAACAAACCTAAATACACCTCTTCTATATATATGATAAATGAACTATATCATTCTATACAATAGCTGCAAATATTATAAAATATCTTTGAGTAACTCTAATCATAGAAATTGAAAAACCTGTATAATAAGAACTCTAAATCTTTGAAGAAAGAAATTTAAGACATCAAAAATGACCTTTTGTTAGGTTGCAACTACCTGTCTGGTAAACTAGTGACCATCCTCAGGTGGGGCCTATGGCTTTAGAGCCTGGCTGCCATACCATATCAATATGGGCTTACCACAGTTCAACAATTTCATTGGCAGATAATCTTAATTTGTTATGTTATTGTCACATATGCAATTCATATGGATTAAACACTTTTAAAAACTATTTTATTGACGCTTTGAAATGTCATAGAGTGTATTTTGATCCTATCCACCTGCAACTCCCTCCCCTTAGCTTCTACCAGATCACCCCAACACAATGTAAATAAAAATGTTTGCTGGTAAATGGATAGAACTAGAAACAAAATTGTTCTGAGTGAGGTAACCCAGACCCCAAAAGATAAATATGGTACTTGTTTATACATTAGCTGATGGAGGAAGGTCATTGGTTAATTAAATAAAGAAACTGCTTGCCTTGATAGGTTAGAACATAGGTGGGTGGAGTAAACAGAACAGAATTCTGGGAGGAAGAGGAAGTGAGCTCAGAGAGACACCATGCTCCCCTCTCGCGGGCGGATGCGATTTCTCTGCTCTCTGAGGCAGACGGCGATGCAGCCAGCCACCAGGTCAGACGTGCCGAATCTTTCCTCGTAAGCGCACCTCGTGATGCTACATAGATTATTAGAAATGGGTTAAGAGGCTTAAACTAATGGGCCAAGTAGTGTTTAAAAGAATACAGTTTGTGTGTTGTTATTTCAGGGCATAAGCTAGCCAGGTGGCCGGGGTGCCGGGGACGAAGCCCTGCCGCTCTTATTACAACAGAATGGCGCCCAGATGTGTGGACAACTGAATCCACTGAAAGCCTGAAAAAGCTTGGGAAAGAGTAAAGCATGTTTTCTTGGTAGCAGCGATTTCTCGGGTCTGCTCTGCTTGCTAGAAGCAAGCAAGCACTCTCATCTAAGAGAGGCTTCCTGACTCAGCTTCAGCTGCAAAACCCTGCAGCTTTTAAGAGGTCCTGCCATGAAACACTTAAAAATGGTGTTGATAAAAGCTGGCTGAATGCTTGTTTGTTTTCAGCAGTAGCAGGAAAAAAACCTGTGTTGTGTTAAAATGCCAGCTTTCTGGGCCGTCCTGCCAGGGCAAACTCTGACTGTTTGAGGCAGGAGGGCCGACTACAGAGAGAGGACTTGTGTATTGTCTGTGGACATAATGCTGCAACTTACTTGCTGGCAGGGACCTTGCAATGCCAGAGACTTGTGGCAGTAAACATGGCTACAGCCAGTACCTCAGCCATGAGGCTGGAAAGCTAAGGAATGGGCTGGATCCAACCGTCAAAGCCAAGGCTTTAGTCCTACTGATATTGCTTGGTAAACTAAAGACTCATGTGGTCAGAAAAAGAGAGATATACAGTAAAGAGAGATTCAAAGACAAAGAAAAATTTTAAATGATTTACAGTGTTAAAAATATATGCAGACTAAAATTAAAGTTCTTAAAGTAAAAACCAAAAATAATGAAGAAAGAGAGTAGTTGGGTGTGGTAGTACACACCTTTAATCCCAACACTTGGGAGGCAGAGGGAGATTGACCTCTGTGACTTCAAGGTGTGGTAGCACACGCCTTTAATCCCAATGCCTGGAAGGCAGAGACCAAGGGATCTCTGAGAGTTCAAGGACAGCCTGGTCTACAGAGTTATTCCAGGTCAAAGATACAGAGAACCTGTCTCAAAAAGCAAAAATTAAAAGGAAAAATAAACAAAATAGAGGTTAAAATAAAGCACACAAAGATGGAAAATACACAGAGAATTTTGATACTGTATGTTATTATGCTCTCTTTGAATTATTTGAATGCTGAGGAAAGAGCAACAGCTGCTAAAAAGGTATTTATTTATAAATGCTGCTGAACTAATCCAACATAGATATTTTGAAAATGCCTTGACTTTGAAATTTGGATCTAAGGACACGATGCTTTGGAAAAGAGTTTCTTAATTTGTTTTCACAGAAGATGAGACCCTGTTCATTTCTTCTATTCCGATATGGTATGATAGACCACGCCCTCCTGAAGGGTTGCTGTGAACATCTTCAGAAAATTGCTTCACTCAACTGCCAACTGAGATGAAACTAGCACACAGGTTATACCATGAAAGACCTAATTAACGA
>NC_022022.1:6663172-6664124 GCF_000317375.1 Microtus ochrogaster
TTTTTGTTTAAACAGAAAAAGGGGAAATGATGGAGGAAGGTCATTGGTTAATTAAATAAAGAAACTGCTTGCCCTGATAGGTTAGAACATAGGTGTGTGGAGTAAACAGAACAGAATGCTAGGAGGAAGAGGAAGTGAGCTCAGAGAGACGCCATGCTCCCCTCTCGCGGGCGGACGCGAGATCTCTGCTCTCTGAGGCAGACGGCGATGCAGCCAGCCACCAGGTCAGACATTCTGAATCTTTCCTAGTAAGCACACCTCGTGGTGCTACATAGATTATTAGAAATGGGTTAAGAGGCTGAAACTAATGGGCCAAGTAGTGTTTAAAAGAATATAGTTTGTGTGTTGTTATTTCGGGGCATAAGCTAGCCAGGCAGACGGGATGCAGGGGACGCAGCCCCGCCGCTCTTATTACAACAATTAGCTGTTAAATATTTGGTAAGTAGGCTATGATCCCTATAACCACATACGTTAGGTATAGATCAGGAACTAGGGATGAGGGAAGGAGATCCCTGGAAAGGGGAACTAGAATAGAGAGTTATGGATGAGTGGGGTGGGGTAGAGAAAGGGATAATCAAGTGTGGAGGAGAGGAAAGAGACAAGGGAAGGAACACTGGGCAGCATAGCTAACACTAGAGTGCCATTTACGGGTTGTACCAACACTTCTTAAAATACAACATACATAAAATAATTCTAAATTAGAATCACCACTAGCAGGGGAGTCAAAACCCCAACTAGACATCTTGGCCACCAAATGAAACCACCAGTACTGGAAATGGTTTACCTGTAATCTAGTTAGGTTGTTGGCCACTGGAGCTCCATGGCAATCTATAAATAACCCTGGCTATTGGCAAGGTTGTTGGTTGCTCTCCACAAACTGATGGTAAGGTCTTATTGCTGAAGACAGCACTTTCATAGCTCACTAACCATGAAGAAGTTGAGCTGGTGCCTG
>NC_022022.1:6665644-6671568 GCF_000317375.1 Microtus ochrogaster
TTTTGGAGTCTCACTGGGTATACAAAGCACACTGAAGGGCAAGCCTCATGTCCACCAGTAGTTAACCAACACAAAACAAACTCAGTGGTGCTTTTACAGTTGTTTTCTTCTCAAACTTTCCAGGTCTTTTGTTTACATACCATAATTTTCAATTTTGTTTTCATTGGTTTCTGTCCATGCAAATATGTTAATGAACATTACCAAGAGGCAATCTTTGTGCTAGGTGAGACCCCTGTGTTGTCTGTGGTACTTAAAGACAGAAGAAACAATATCCAAGTTTAGAAAGTGATGTGGGAGTGTCATATATCAATTTGTTGATTTTATTGGTTAAGAAATAAACAAACTGCTTGGACTCATAGCTTAGGCCATAGGTGGGTGGAGTAAACAGAGCAGAATGCTGGGAGGAAGAGGAAGTGAGCTCTGTCTCGACAGCTCTGCGCTCTGGAGAGAGACGCCATGCCCTGCTCCTAGGCAGACACACGCAATGAAGCTCCGACCCAGGATGGACGTAGGCTAGAATCTTCCCGGTAAGACTGGTGCCCACAAATTATTAGAGATGTTTTGATCGGAATATCAGAATAAGCCAGTAAGGGCTAGAGCTAAAGGGCCAAGCAGTGTTTAAATGAATACAATTTGTGTGTTGTTATTTTGGGGCATAAGCTAGCAGGTGGCCCGGGGTGCTGAGGATGCAGCACTGCTGGCCCTATTACTACAAGAAAGTAGCATCTTTATCCCTACGAGATTGCCAACCACATACCTACTTTGGATTGACACTGACTTTCTAAACATGACAAGGTTTTTGGCTTTTGGTTCCAGTTAAGAACCATGTCATAAATCCACAAAACTTATGTTTCTTCTTTCTTTTTAATGTATATATATATATATATATATATATATATATATATATATATGTGTGTGTGTGTGTGTGTGTGTGTGTATGTATTTATTGTGTGTGCGTGTATGCTGCACACATATTGCTGGAGTCAGTTTTCTCATTCTGCCATGTAGGTCCCAGGAACTGAATTCAGGTGATCAGGCTCATTGGCAAGTGAACATTGCTGTCTGAATCTTGCCACATTTCAAACCTGTCTTTATTAGCTTCCTCTTTTCGGGAAAATTGAGATGGACAATATAGGAAGTGGCAAGAAGGGAAAGAGGCCAAGGAAAAGGAGAGAAGATTGTGGATAGGGGAGGAAGCTGTGGATATGGAGGAAGGGAGACAAATTTTTGTTTTCATTGGCTGTGAACTTATAATTTGTCCCGCTGTATAAATGGAAAGGTGAAAACTGAAGACTGGAAATATCCATACACATCAAGCTGTGCTCTAGAACTCTGGGCGATATGGATGCTGGAAATTGTTGCTAAAGTTCTTACCCATAAGGAGACATAAACAATGTTCTTGAGATTCCAGTGACAAACCAAGACAAGAAATAACCAGCGTTCATCCTTTCATAGAATTGAGTTTAATGGCCTTACTTTCAGAGCATAGGTGAGGTGGCTCTTACAGGATTGTGGATGATCCCTGCAGAAGGCTACACTAGAAAGTCTGGACATACCCAAGGTGATGTACCAACTTTTCTCATAACCAAAGAGACAGAGCTCTCCTCTCTCCAGTCCTATCGACCCTAGCCCTTCCGTACAACATACATAAAATAATTCTAAATTGGAATCACCACTAGCAGGGCAGTCAAAACCCCAAGTAGACATCTCTCACCACCAAATGAAACCACCAGTACTGGAAATGGTTTACCTGTAATCTAGTTTGGTTGTTGGCCACTGGAGCTCCGTGGCAATCTATACATAACCCTGGCTATTGGCAAGGCTGTTGGTTGCTCTCCACAAACTGATGGTAAGGTCTTATTGCTGAAGACAGCACTTTCATAGCTCACTAACCATGAAGAAGTTGAGCTGGTGCCTGCATAGAGTCTTGGCCCTTATTGAATACTGCGTTAATACTGGAAAACACTCTGTACACTGCCAGAGGAAAAAGTTAAATATCAACCCGTGTACAAACCCTGCTGCCGGCAGAAGTTCCTGTCCTGCATGCTGCTCCCAAGTAACCACTCAGAGGTTTAATATTAATTACAAATGCTTCGTCAGAAGATCAGGCTTCTTAATAGCTGACTCTTACATTTAAATTAACCCATATTTCTACCTATGCTATTGTGGGAGTTTGATCTATTTAGCCAACAACTTTTGGGGCAACAAGCCCTAGGGCGTGGTGTTGTCTGCCTTGTGATAATTTATAAGTTGAGAGAAAGGGTATCTGGCTTTCTTATTCTCACACACTCTTGGGAGGTTGGAACAGAGCAGGCAGCTTGTTGTTGGTACTCTTCACCCCTGTGCAGAACAACTGTTCTAAGGTGCTGGATCAGTGGCGGCATCTAACCCATTCAGTATCAGTGAGTATTTACCCCTATTTTATACCTAAATCCATTCTTGAGACCCTTTATCCGACTCTAGTGGATTCACACTATAGTATGCTTTTCCACATGACTTGGTAACTTTTCTCAGTAAGCATGTCCATCTTGCTTCTCTCTGCATCTGCTTACAACTCCAGACTCCATGCTTCCTCTTCTCATGTTCCTGTCTGTGTCAGGTAGTCTCATCAATCTCTTCCTGACCAGCTACTGACCAATCAGCTTTTCACTTACAATGAGAGTGATGCGTATTTGCAGTGTATGAAGATGGTTTCACAGCACCCTGTACTCAACAGTGGAGGCCTGCTCTGTGAGATAGAACCCATGCCTGATACCACACAAATGCCCAAGAACCTGAGGCTAGATAGGCCAGCGACCTAGGAGAAAACAAATACTCTTCTGTTAATGAAATGTGACAATAAAATGAGTCCTAATGACTTCTGCTATGCTCATAGATCAGTGCCTTGCTCAGCCATCATCAGGGAAGCTACATCCTCCAGTGGATGGAATGAATACAGAGATCCACAGCTGGACGAGAAGCAGAGAGAGTGAGAGACCTTGGAACACTCAATCCTAAATGGGTTGTTTTCAACAAGTCCCTCCCTCAGGACTCAGGGAACTGTGCAGAAGAGGAGATGGAAAGATGTTAAGAGCCAGAGAGAACGGAAGGCATCAGGGAAACAAGGCCTTCTAGACACAGCAGGGCTCACACTCATGTGAAGTCGTAGACACTATGCAGTAGCCACAGGGCTGCAGAGGTCTAAGCCTGACGGAGCATCGGTGCTGAGAGTGGAAGTAGACAGAGACCCCTTCCCTAAACCAGAAGTTATCTTCAATTAATAATGGATCACAAAGAAAATAATTGTTTTTTGGAGTCTCACTGGGTATACAAAGCACACTGAAGGGCAAGCCTCATGTCCACCAGTAGTTAACCAACACAAAACAAACTCAGTGGTGCTTTTGCAATTGTTTTCTTCTTAAACTTTCCAGGTCTTTTGTTTACATACCATGATTTCCAATTTTGTTTTCATCTCTTTTCTGTCCATGCAAATGTGTTAACGAACAGGACAAAGAGGTGACTACTTACAGGAGTGTGGATGATTCCTGCAGAAGGCTACACTAGAAAGTCTACACATACTTGGGGTCACAAGAGACACTTTTCTCATAACCAAACAAATGAACTCTCCTCTCTCTAGTCCTATCTACCCTAGCCCTTCCTCGAGGCCACATGCAATTAGAGTAGAATTGCATATAGTAGATCATTTAGGGTGACTGGACACTCAGATATGGGGCCCATGATCTTTCCTGCCCCTTCTTCTGCAGAACCATGTCAATGGTTGACTAGTCCAGGTGGAATGATCTGCATTTAGGAACAGTGAAACTTGTTAAGATGGCTGTTGTTTGGCTCAGAGGATAGCCCTGTACAGCTGAAGTAGAGACTTGAAACATCTTCTGACTAGGATCATTTGTTAAGGCAAATGTGGCATCCCAGGTGTTCCTCAAGATTTCTCTTCATTCTGTAGAGTATCTCATGCAGGATTGTGTGGGGGAGGATTGAAGCCAGGAAATCTAAGGGGTTTCTATCAGGAAGCAGCAACCCATAATCCGGAGCTCTGCTGTTCCTCTGACTAACCGGCATAGACTACAGGATTCAGAGGGAACATGAAGGCTTTCAAAACTGTTTCCCTGATGAACTATGTTGACTCCTTTCCAAGGAAAGTCAGCTAAGAACAGGAGCTGGTGATGTAGAAGGGTCTTTATCTATCTGTTGTTTCATTGGTTGATTAATAAACAAAACTGCTTGGCCTGATAGGTCAGAACATAGGTAGGTGGGGAAGACAGAACAGAATGTTGGGAGGAAGAAGGCAGTGAGGTAAGGCACCTCAGACAGACGCCATGCCTCTCCTCTCAAGGTCAGACACAATGGAGCCAGCCGCCACGTCAGACATGCTGAATCTTTCCCGGTAAGACACCACCTCGTAGTGCTACACAGATTATTAGAAATGGGTTATTCAAGATGTGAGAACTAGCCAATAAGAGGTTAGAACTAATGGGCCAAGCAGTATTTAAATGAATACAATTTGTGTGTTGTTATTTTGGGGCATAAGCTAGCCAGGTTGCCGGGAGCTGGGTGGCAGGAAGCAGCCCACTGCTCCTCACTACAAGCTGGTACAGCAGGGATAGAGGAGGGCTCCAACTGGAATCGAGGCAGAGGCCCCAGCCCTTGCTCAGAGTGTAATTTAAATCATTACAGCCTTGGTGAGGAGTTTCATCTGAGATGTGGTAGAACTGTCCTTGAATGTTTGGTGACTTCTTGGTGGCCCCTGGCAAATGTGTGCTCAGGCTGCATAGACCACGTATTCTGGGTTGACTGTGGAGAATTTGACAGTAATGTCCAGAATAGCATTATTTTTGAGGGCCCTGATCATTGCCTCAGAAAGGAATGAGATTCCCTCCTCATAAATGTATGTGGGTCTTAAGGCACAAGTATGCAAAGTGCCGCCATCTTTCAGGGTGCGCCCATTGGCTGCCAGCACTGCCTTCTCAGCCATCTTTTTGCTGTATGGGTATAGATCAGACCATTTATTTTCACATTGTTCTTGCTCATGGCCATTCAGGACAATCTCCTTGTAGGAGCTGGGCCCTGCAACCTCAATCGAGCTGGTGTGGATGAAGGCTGGCACACTAGCCTGAACACAGGCCTCCAACAGCATCTGGGTATCTAAGCACAGACAACACTCTGTCAGGGTCAAGAAATCACCCAAGGAGTCCACATGATTCCTGTTCCTTTCCACCCTAATCTCATCTCCCTGCTGCATTCTTTGCTATTTCTGGATCAGCAGGGGTTGGGCTCAAGAGCAATAAAAAAAAAATGGTGACATGTGCTATCTGCTCATCATGGTTTTTAGCCTTCCAGCCTTTACAGGTCTTTCTCTGTCTGTCTGTCTGTCTGTCTCTCTCTCTCTCCCTCCCTCCCTCCCCCCTCTCTCTGATTGCACACACACACACACACACACACACACACACACACACACACACACACTTCTGACAAAGTACTTTGATTCAGAAAAGAACAAAGTATTTCTAGTCTTTGCTTTGTCAATGCAGTTTTAAAAATGACAATATGTCATTTTGTTATTGGGAAGCAATTTTTTCCTTTTCTTTTTTCTCCCTCCCTCCCTCCTTCCCTCCTTCCATTCCCCTCCTTTCCTTCCTTCCTTCCTTCCTTCCTTCCTTCCTTCCTTCCTTCCTTCTTTCCTTCCTTTTTCTGAGACAGAGTTTCTATTTGTAGGAGCCTGTCTGAAATTCACTGGATAGAACATGCTAGCCTAGAACTCACAGAGATCTGCCTGCCTCTGCCTACCAAGTGCTGGGATTAAAAGTGTGCACCAAAACAACCAGGCAACAGTTTTTAAATTACCAAATAAAAAAAAATGTAGTCGCTTGTAGTAATAGGAGCAGTGGGCTGCTTCCCGCCACCCGGCAGCCATCACGGCTAGCTTT
>NC_022022.1:6671668-6694892 GCF_000317375.1 Microtus ochrogaster
AACTGTGGCGATGACAGAAATTGTCACAAGCACCATGCCTAGTGACCCAGCAAAGGTCTCTGAGCTGTGTGGAGGTATTACACTTTCTATGACTGAGGCTACCTTGTCTTCAGCACTGGAGACTCCCTCTTCCATGTTTTGTGCTCTGAGGTTTTAGTTTCACTTCCCAAGGTTTTTCATTTCCAGTTTTATCTCTGTTTGGCTTTGCTTTAGCAACTCCATCTCAACTTTCACGTCTTGAGCCGTTTTCATCATGTCCTTGACTGTTCCTTTGTATTATCATAGACTTTGATGAGATTTTTTTCATGTCCTCTTTAAGGTCCTTGAACATATTCATAATTGCTGCTTTGAAGTCCTTGTGTTTTCACACTGGTGCCTAGGCCTCTGGGTTTGTGATGACTGACGTGATCTTAGATGTTGATTTTGGGTCTTTGTTGTTTGGTTTCTGTTGGCCTCTTTTGACATTAGGAGAGGGTGGAAGCTGTGGGTTTCTTGGTAGACAGTGCTTCTGCAGGTGGGTGGGTGGCAAAGGGTTAGGTAAAATGCCCGAGACGGACTCCAGGAAAGAGCCAAAGTTTCCTGACTACATCAAGAGATGGGGTGCTCAGGGAGTGGAGAGTGGAAGTCACCTACCCAAGTCCACTAGGGTCCCAGTTAGAGAGCTTTTGTAGGTATAGGTTGCTAACACAGAGGTATTGGAGGAGGGGAAGCTGGATCTGCTGCAAGGTTCCAGGAGTCCCCAGGAAAAAGAAGGGGGAAGGGTGGAGGGGATCACCCTGCAAGCTTGTTACTTCCTTTGAAAGTGGTATCTTCTACTTTTTGCAAATATCTAATCTAGGAACAACAGATAGAGTTAATATAATTTCCCCCTTTGTCTCCTTTGACAATTAATTCTTTCTCTCTCTTTCTGTCTCTCTCACTCTCGCTCTGTCTCTGTCTCTCTCTCTCCAGGGTTTCTCTATGTAGTTCTATCTGTCCTCGATCTGGCTTCTTTGTGAATGAGGTTGATCTTGAACTCAGAGATACGTCTGAGAAGTAATTGCCTGTGCTAAGAATTAACTCCTAAATGCTAACATTTCAGCCTGAGTGAGTTGATTAAGAAACTTCCCTAATATATTTATTTTTTGAGAAGCAACAGAGAAAAGAGAAACGGACTGGGGCCTATCAGACAGAGACACAGTCTCTGCATCTATTGATAACTTCAGCTTAAGGGCTGGTGAGATTGTTTAGCAGGAAAAGCCTCCTTCACGAAAGACTATTAATCTGAGTTCAATCCCTGGGATTAACTCCAATATGTTGGCCTTTGACTTTTATACACACTGCTGTGGTTCATAGGCACACACACACACACACACACACACACACACACACACACACTCACATACAAAATAAATAAGAAATGCATAATTTAGCAATAATATTCATATACTTGTACATACACATTTACAAAACTAACTTTAGGTTAGATACAACAAGAACTGTAACTTATACTATGCAGAATGAAAAGTTCAATTGACACAGATATATAGCCATAACAGATACCCAAATCATTTACTTTTCAGAACTCCAAGGGTAGATGAAGTGTGCTGAATGTCTTGTTTCAGTTTATTTTATTAGAGGATCTTCTCAGAAGGTGGAGTGAGACTGAATGCTGGATTAGTGTTGTGGAATCATTGAGGTGCAGTGCTTAATGAGGGTTCCTCCCCAGAGTGCCACGAAGGGCTAGGCATTGTCTTTTCATGTGTGAGGAGGGCCAGATCCAAAAGTATATGTGACATAGCTCAGGATATGGGGTGACAAAGTCCTTATGTCCCTGTCACAGAGGAGTTGTTGTAGTTTCTTCCATACCAGAAATGGGATATATTCTTCTGCTATGGTTCCCAGTGAGGCCTGTGTAGGTCATGGGGTCAGATATCTGACACTTCTATTAAGGGCCTTGTTCCTCCTTACAAGAATGGACTGGAGGGGACATTCATAGAGAGAACTATTGTAACTACATTGTTCTTTCCTTCATTAGGCCAGTCTTCACAGACCCAGACACAAAGTTATCAGGCTCAGAAATGCCATGCTATATAAAATGTTAGTGCAGGCTGTCCGTTCCCAGGGCCTCTAGGGGCAGAGCAGCAGGCTCTGGCTAAAGCTCACACTTGATCAACCCAAACCCCTGATTTCTGTTTGTCATAATCCTTGGGGAATTACAAACGGATTTGTAGAACACAAACTTCCAAAGCCCCATTCAGCTTCCTTGCACACCCAAGGGAGAGAGTGCCAATGCTGTGTTCAGCCCCAGATGTGGAATCTTAAACCCACAGTAGGGAAGAGTGTCTGCATGGAGTCTGGAGTATGGGTCCTGTGCAGTCCAGGCATGGGGAAAAGAGACTCCCAAGGCACAGCAATCCTAATGAACATATTTCTTACCCAGAACTGTATGTAATGTGTTCCCATGCCCTGAGGCCACTGCCTTAAGCAGAGATTCTAAGAAGCAGGCACTCTTCACTGTGAAATATTTTTTTTTTTTGCTTTTTTTTGAGACAGGGTTTCTCTGTGGTTTTGGAGCCTGTCCTGGAACCAGCTCTTGTAGACCAGGCTGGTCTCGAACTCACAAAGATCCGCCTGCCTCTGCCTCCCAGGGGCTGGGATTAAAGGCGTGTGCCACCACCGCCCGGCCTCACTGTGAAATATTAGTTAAAGATGTGTTACAGTCCTTTATGCTGCTCTATATTTGTTTAATGATTCAAAGATGCGTTGCTTTCTTTAATGTTTCATTTGTTAAACTCTTTAAAATGGTGTTACTGTGTCTGTCTAAGACACCTGATGGTCTAATAAAGAGTTGAGTGGCCAATAGCTAGGCAGGAGAATGGATGAGCTGGACTGGCAGGCAGAGAGAATAAGTAGGAGAAGAAATCAGGGAAGAGGGATGGAGGAGTGAGGAATGGAGAAGGGGAAAGGATACCAATCACCCAGCCACACAGCAAGCCTCAGAGTAAGGCATAAATAAGGTATATAGAATAGGGCAAGATAAAAGCCCAGAGGCAAAAGGTAGATGGGATAATATCAGTTAAGAAATGCTAGCTAAAAACAAAGCAGGCTAAGGCCAGGAATTCATAAGTCAGAATAAGTCTCTGTGTGATTATTTGGGAGCTGGATGGTGATTCCCCAAATATAAAGAGTAAAACAACAACAACAACAACAAAAGCGACTACATTTTCACATTTTTTTGAAACCAACAAAGGTAAGTGAGAAGATTTAGAATTCCTAAGAATAGCTTCTGAGAACTTTCCAACCACAAACCCAATAGCACAACTTCCTTCCAAATTAGTCTGTGCTGGAGCCCATTGCCCATTCTCAATATCCCCCTATAGGCAGTTGGTGAAACCATGCTTGAAAAAGGGGATATCTCTCTCACCTCCAGCAACTGCTGCCAATCCCAGAGTATCAACCTACGGCTACCCTCTGCTGCCTAAGCTTATCAACAACTGGTCCCAGGAGTCTGGGATTTGAGATACAATTCTCTGTGCTTTAGAAACAGAAAACTCTGAGGCATTAGGTTGCCAGGGGAAGTGGGTTTCTTTACAGTTCTGTCCAGAGCTAGGCAGAGAAACATTCTTAGCCTCTGCCCACTGTTCTCCTCCTAACACATTTACAGGAAAACTGGAACACAAACATCAGACAGACACGTGTAGATTTAGCTGTGAGGAAAGTTGTGACTCTGACAACGTTCATTGGAGGGAGGCTCCTCCTGTCCCCACTGCAGAATCTCCTGGAGCCATTGTGACTTTAGCCTTGCTTCTCTCGGGGTCGGTCCCTATTCCACTAAATCCAGCCATCTAGTCATCTAGGGCACCAAAGACAGGGGGCAGGGATTAGTCTCATATCCCTCACCCTGCCCTGATTTTCCTCTGTCCACCTAAGATCTCCAATCTTTTTTCTGATCCTAGCACGGCCCTGTCTGGACAGGGTAGAGGAATAGAACAGAAAAGCACTGATTGCAGATAAAGTATTAGCAAATATTTATTGTTCCTTTACTTGATTTTTATAAAGCAATGGGAAATTTCTCAAAATGAGACATGTGTTATGGGGAAGTTAAGCAACGAGAGCTCTCAGGTCCATGGGGTCTGAATAGTTTGGAATTAGGAGCCCGTGTGCTCTGGGCCGGTGCTGAGGAAAGCCTGTGGCTGGGGCAGTGACTGGCAAAGCTGTGGTGACTTGAGAAGAGACTGAGTTGGTTTCTGTGTGAAAGGGAGGCCACAGGACCTGGTTGTGCCTCTGTCCCTTCTGGAGGACCTGACAAATATTTCTTGATGGCACCCAGGGCCATGTCCCTGCCATCGTCACTGAGTCTTTGTGTTCAGTGTCCCCTTGTGCTGCTGCACTAGTGACCCAATCCACTCTGAAGTTTTCTCCCTGGCTTCCTCCCAGCTGACAACAGGCTCATAGCCTAGATCTCGCTGAGCTTTCTTGTAGGAGAAGGTGAACACACTATTTGACAGTGTGATGAAGTGGCGGGTGAAGGGAGGCCGGTAGTTGTAGATTGGACGCAGCAGGAAGCTCACCACTTCCAGCAGGAAGCCAAGCCAGTACAGCAGGGGGAGAGGAGGGCTCCATCTGGAATCAAGCTGGAAACCCCATTTCTTGCTCAGGTTGTAATTTAAATCATCATAGCTTTGGTGAGGAGTGTCATCTGAAATATAGTAGAACTGTCCTTGGATGTTTGGTGACTTCTTGGGGTCTCGTAGGCCCCTGGCAGCCAGAACGTGTGCCCAGGCCCCATTGCTCACATACACTGGGTTGGCTGTGGAGAATTTGCCAGTACAGCTCAGAATAGCATTATTCTTGAGGGCATTAATTATTGACTCAGAAAGGAATCGGCTTCCCTCCCCGTAGATGTACATAGGCCTTAAGGAACAAGTATGCAATGTGCCTCCATCTTTCAGGGTGCGCCCATTGGCTGCCAGCACTGCCTTCTCACCCATCTTCTTGCTGTATGGGTATGGGTGAGTGCTTGTGTTTTCAAGGTGTTCCTCTTCATTGCCGTTCATGACAATCTCCTTGTAGGACCTGGGCCCTGCAACCTCAACTGAACTGGTGTAGATGAAGGCTGGCACACTTGCCTGGACACAGGCCTCCAACAGGTTCTGGGTTCCTAAGCACAGACAACACATTGTCAGGGTCATGACATAGATAATCCAGGGGGTTCACCATGTCCACAGCTTCATAATTCTTTTCATCTTTAGTGTAACAGAGCAACTATTACACATCACATCACATGCATTTTCTGTGCTCTGGTCTCACAGCTACCATGCTATAACCTAGGGACAACAGGTGGATTGCCAAGAGCAAGAATCTTTAGGTTTTTATGTTCACTGCTCTGTGAGTGTTTGCGTGCATGAGTGTGTGTAACTGGGTTTCTTTTATTTTCAAAGGCACCTAAGCTTCTTGCTTGTCCATGCCTAATGAGTTCATGAAATAATTATACTTTTATATATATAAATTCATGCTTTTCTTTTAAATGTACAGGAGCAGAAGATCATATTCTTAGATTATGAACAAGAATAGTTCTTTTTAACTAAGAACTATTCGAGAATTAAAATGGTCCAAGGTCAAATCCAATTGTGTACAGGTGATGTGCATGTTACATAGACATTTCATAGTTACAGCTTTTTTGTCATTTGATGATAATCTAAACTGTCAGAAGGATAACTAGTCTGAGTTATAGAATAATAATTGCTGGGTTTTGGGGGGAAGTAGAGATACAGCTGGTGTTCCAGATTGTATATACAGTGTTAAAGATTCTTGCTTTTGTCTGTGACTTTATGTACTCAGTTATTCAAAGAAGATGATAATCCAAACTGTCAGAAGGACAACTAGTCTGAGTTATAGAATAATAATTGCTGGGTTTTGGGGGGAAGTAGAGATACAGCTGGTGTTCCAGACTGCATATACAGTGTTAAAGATTCTTGCTTTTGTCTGTGACTTTATGTACTCAGTTATTCAAAGAAGAGGTGATGAATATTCCTTCTAATTTTCATTCCGGAAGCCAGCACTGACTGACCTCATCTGTTTCTCTGGGTAGAAAACTAAGAGGAGTTGAGTGTTCCCTGCTGGGAATTCCCATAAGGGCAGACCCTTGTGAGGCCGGAAGCACTCTCAGAACTAACAGCTTGCCTGCAGGGTCTAGGCTAGGTCTGACCCTAGGGAGGCACTGGGTGGATGGCTATCAACTGCCTGGGATTGGAGTCCAGTCTCATGGACATGGAGGACAACGGTTAGCTTGAAGTTGAAGTGGCATAGATGTGATTTACATCCTAGGTCACCCACTTTCTATGTGCTGAGCCATAGCCTTGTAACAGCCCTGAGCTCTTGCAGCTGGGTCTGCTGAGCAGAGACATTCAACTCAGGCATGTTCCCTGAGAGAGATCCCCTTCCTGATCTGTGTTGACACTTTTAGCTTCCCAAGTTTCACCTGCCCTCCAGATACTGTACCTTTCAGATTAATATCCAGGATGGTCTCTCTGGGAATGTCACCCATGACATCAATGATGGCCGCGGTATGAATGACAACGGAGACGCCTTGGCAGGCTCTCCTCAAGTACTGGGCATCCAGGATGTCTCCTTCCAGCATGGTCACCTTGGTCTTTGTCTGTAGGTCTGTGGATCACACGACAGGTCATTGGGAGGCTTTTCTGTGGGCTGGGATGTTCCCTGTGCACAGGTGTCAATCAGTTATCTAGGTTATCGAGAATTGCTACAGTAGCAAAGTCAGAGAGGAGGCCTGATATATGGAAGGAAGAAAAAAAAAGCATTCTTTCCCACTGCAGGAAACAAACCAGATTAGCAAGTAATCAAATGTGCCCAGGGTGTGAAACTGGTTCAAGAAAGTGGGGGGAAGTTGATCCATTCATCAAGGAGAGTCAGGAGTTAATGGGGGTGGGGGACTGAGTGTGACGGGGTTGGGATAGAGCGGACTAGGTAGAAGTGAGATTAGCAATCAGAATGTCTGTCCCAGAGTTATGATGAGGAAGACCCTGTTCCTAGCCTGATATTTTCTGGGTTTGTGCTGAGCACAAAAGGAAGAGGTAATGCAGCACCAATTGCTGTCTTAAAAGACCCACGCAAGTAGAGGTGCTGGCAAGAGAAAGAGGATGGGCTCCCTGGCAGGGAGTGGCACACACCTTTAATCCCAGCACTCTGGGGGGGGGGGGCAGAGGCAGGCAGATCTCTGTAAGTTCAAGGCCAGACTGGTCTATAGAGTAAGTTTTACGATGTAGGATGGGTTCAGGTATAGGTACAATGGAGTATCTCCTACAAGATATTACCAAAACCCCAGAAGTCTATGTTGTAACAGGCTCTCCAGGGACTCCCTTACAGCCGTCTATGCCAAGGCAGTAGGTACAACACCAGTACCTTTGGGTTCCTCTGCAACCCACAGAGAGCACTGCCTGTCATTTTGCCACTCAACTCTCAAAATGAACTGTGTGCCAGTGTGACACATGCTGTCTTCACCAGTGCCCTGTGTTTGCTTTGGCTTCTTAATTTGCACCCAACTTTCGGAGCTCCCTTCTTTCCTCCCCACACTTCCTAGAGCCTGGCCCTCTGATGAGGAAAGTGGGGGCACAGGTATGGTGGCACCAACTGAGGGACCTCACTTGACCTATCTCCACTGGCGCCTCTAGCCCCATTCTCTGGGGTTGCTTGGAATCAGGTTTTCAGAGGCGGATTAAAGTCATTGAACTGAAATTGCCAAGGGAGCCAGATAGCAGCGAGGAGGGCAGGAGAAATTCAGAGCTGAGGAAACATCTCCAGAGACACAAATACCAAGGTTTGCTCCTAAATCTCGAATGAGTGTGTCCTCTCTGCAACCCCTCCTTTCCTCCAGCAACTGCAGGACATCCCTGAAGGACAGAGGGGCAAGCAGGGGACTTCTCAGGAGAAAGCCGGTACCTGGCAGAGGGTTAAATTCCCGGATTATGATCCTATCTGCCCATGTCATCCGTCTTCTCTTTCGCTACTGATTTAGACAGACTGGTTCAAGGATGTTGCCTTGACAGGACAGGAGGAATCCAGATCTCTATTAACACTGATTCTTATCCATGAGCTATTTGGAGACCCCGAGATCCCAGGAGAAGCCTCTTAGAGTGTTTCCTGGTGGAGCCACAGCTGCAACCTTATCTAGGAGACCAGGGTGTGGAAAGTATTGCACAGCCACGTGGTGGAGTGTTGCTCCCATGAGAATTGTGTCAGAGGGAGAGAGAAACCAGGAAACTTCTACTCACAGAGAGTGTGAAGCGTATAAAGGTTGCAGCTAAATTTCCTGGGCTCCCATTCGGTTGGTTGATTTTAGCTGTGCTATTTGGGCAAGTCAGTTAACTTCTGTGTCTATTTGTCCTCAGAGATAGTGGCGGAGGGGGGGGGGGAGGGGAACACAGTAACTACATTCCAGGAAGCTTGTACAGAGCTAATGAGCTATTGCCCCAGAAGGCACCAGAGAGGCTGGCACAGAAAGCACACACACGGAGAGGAGTCTCAGCTCTTACCGTGCTGCAGGGCCTCTATCCACTCCCCCTAACCGTACTCACTGTGGCGCTCTTCCTTCAGACCAAGGCCTGGCTACTTACAAATATTGCTGAGGTATTGGGATTCTAGCTAATAGAATTGGCTGTGTGTCCGTACGGGATTTCTGGAAGCAGCATTCAAGCCAATAGAGGAGCGAATTGACCTTGGAAGACGTCGGAGATAAGGAAGTAGTGTAGAGGATTAAGGGTTGTCTCAAAGGGTTGGGGGGGGGGATCCTGTGTGTAGGGCAGACCCCTAAGTATTTGACGTTTACCCTTGAAGCTGTGGAGGGGGTCAAAGAACTAGCTTGAGGCAAATATAGACAATGGGAAACACTGAAGATTCTGGGGCCAAGGCAAAATTAATTGAGAGAACCTCTGGCTTGATCTGCGATCCTCATTAATCAAATGACGTTGCTATAATCATCTTTATTTTCCCAGCTCAAAGTCCTTGCTGTCCAGGTGAAAGTGAGCCTCCTTTCCTACTTTTCCTGCAAGGCTCGTTTAATGACAGGGGCTGAAGAGGTGGTTAAAATATCCCATGAAATCAGCTCGTCCAGTTGTACCTGAGATAACAAATTGGCAAAGAAATAAAGGCCTGGCCCAGTGAATTCTGCCATATTTTTCTCAGTGATGACAAATACCAGTGAGGAACGACGAGGCGAATGTAAGAACAGCCCAGGTGAGGCATGGGCAGTCCTGCTCACACTGGCTTTGTGTTGGTCCCTTGCTGTGACCTCGTGCAATTGCTCAGAAAACTCACTACCTCAGAGCTCAGTCTCCATATCTGTTTTTTCCTGGCTGCCTGGCTGCCCCTGCTCCTTTCCTATCTCTGCCTCTGTCTATTTTTCTCCCTTTTTTTTTAAAATCATTTTACTCCTTTTATTTGACCTCTACCCAAGACACTAAATGAACGACACCCCCCACCCTCCACCCACGCCCCCACTGCAACAGAGAAAACTACAACAAAACAAACAACTAGATGGGTAGCAATTAGGAGAGACAGAGAGCTAGCACCGAAACCTCCAGCTTAATAATCTTTATGGATATTACCTGGCCATTGGCAAGTCTGCATTGAAGAGCAGACGGGAGAGAGAAGCCATCAGTCTTCCCCAAGTGTACAGTGTTTTTTATTGCTGTGTGGTCTGTTTCTTCCCGATTAATGTGGGCGTGGGGGAGTGTTATGACTGCTAGCCTTTTTTCATTTACTTGACAAGGGAGGAGCCCTCCAGGCATCCAGGCATCCAATCAGCTATGGTTATGCAGTCACGTGCACCTGAAGAGTCCAAGACTAAGAATATAGAAATGAAGGTTCCAGACATAAGAACGGGGAAATGAAGAAACATAAACTTGTAAGCCCGGGAGAATATGAACAGGAGGTCAGCAGCTTTCTTAGCAGCTTAAGGATTGTCAGTTAAGAGTGGGTTACTTTGCTTCACAACCCATAGCTCTGTCTGCAAGGCTGAAGCAGCCCTGTGCAAACTCAGGACCGGCTTTTAGATAACCCCCCAACTACTCTTGACTAACAACTGATGTGAGCTAAGTTAATCTTTAATGGGATATACACGACTTCTTGGCTGTGCATTATCCCATACCCTTCCCTGCTATACACAACTGGTAGTATCAGGGGAGGGGCAGAGCTTAGGTAAACACCATCAGAAAGTGCCAAAGAGAAACAATGGGCAGTAACTGAAAAACCCTGTTAATGGAAGTTATAAAGAAGGCAATTTGTGTCTGAGTTTTACCTCAAGATTGTAGAAATTCTTCTGTTCATGCCTAGTGCTTGCTTCTTGCTATAAAAAGGGGGGGTTCAAAAGTAGCTCATTGCCACAGCCATGCAGATTCATCTCAGCTAGATGAGAAGCTTTGTGTGCCCCATGGATATTTTTTTTCTTTTACTGGAATAAAGTTTGCTTCTGGTTTAATAGACTTTGATGGGTCTGCCCCCCATCTTTGTGCAACCTTGTGGACCCAACAACACCAGATCCTCAAGTTGACTTACTGAAAAATTCCTCCTTGGTTTCCGGCCTGAAGACCTTATCCAGGACTCTGACCTCTTCCAGATCCTTCTCCTGTACCAGCAAGTGGACGACCCTCTGGCCCAGAAACCCTCCTGCCCCTGTCACCAAGCAGCTCCACCCAGGCATGGTCAACACAGGAAGCAGGTCCAGTGGGTGCAACGGGCGATGTGACGTGATTCTGGAGATGACGGGAAAGAGAGAGCCAGGGATTACTCAAGCCCAGTTTCTCCCACCAACCTCTCATAACTCAGATGGCAAGACGCAGGAAGGTTTCTCCACAGCACTAAGCAACACGTTTCAGTGTATACCCAGAAACTCTAAGACCTTCAGGGTGTGGTTGTGTCCCAAGATTTCTGCTTTCCCAGATGCCTGATGCAAGCCCAGGGCGTGCTTCGGACAGGGCCCCAAACTCACTGCACACAATCAAGTTACCTTTATTAGTAAGTTCCATGCTTTATGCTACGTGAATACATTTCAAAGGCCAGAATCAGCCACCACACTTCCTTTTCCCTCGCCATCAGGTTACAAAGCAAGGTTTTTTGCCAACTTACACTTTCATCTTTCCAGGAATCTTGTGTAATTGGGTTATGACATAGTACTGTGTCTTATTCTAGATTGGCTGGAGGTGTAGATGTAAGGAAAGATCCCCTTCCAGTTAGAGCCCAGTTATTCCTTTCTCTTCTCTCAGGGGCTCCTTCTTTTCTCCCAATTCACCAACAGCCAAACATTTTCAGGCTTGGAAGGGACATTAGGTGAGGCCACTTGCTCATCTAGACTGCAAGCAGCAATGGTAGCCTAATAAATAGCCTCTCTCCCATATAGTAGTAGGGTTAACTATATCTTGTAGAACTGGTGGGCTATCTGAACCACTAGCCAATATAGCAGCACTCATTGTTAATCCCAGCATCACCCACACCTTCAGAACTCCAGGAAGTGTAATAGAAGTTTCCATGGGCACTGTCCCTAGCACAACACTTTCAGTAGCTTGAATCCTGGTCCCCAGATAGTAGCCTTGGTGCATTGGGAGCTGATCTTTGAAGAGATATGAGAAGCAAGAATGTTACACAATTGCACACATTTGTGTGTGTACTCACTTGTGTGCATGCGTGTGCACACACACGCGCGCGCGCACACATACACACACACAAACACACACGCCATTTTTCTAACCTCTGATTTGCATGGCGACTGTTTTATACACCAGGCTGGAGAAAGATTTCTCTGTTAGAGTCACCCTCTGCTCCCACCGAAGCAGGCAAAAGTGACAAGGAGCTCAGGAAAGGCTGGAAAAGATACCTCTTCTGTGAACCTTGTCTTCATCCCACCACCGTTTCCAGTTGGCCTCCGTTAAGAATTCAGCAGCACATTTTGCTCTAGGAGGACTTCATCAGGGAGCACAGCTCAGCTAGAAATCACTCCCTCCTCAACCAACACCAAGAGACCAACATCAAGAAAAAGTGGTTCAGTTTATCATATAATTCCAGTTTAAACACTTCAAGTTTGTAACCTTCTCATCTCTTATATTTAAATATTTTAGTGCCAAGTTAATTTCCTGAGTGCATTATTCAGTCCAGTCCACTAAGCTGCTCATCCACTTGGAGGATAACCCTGCGTCCATTTTGACCAGGTAGAGCCTGCCTTCTGCAGCCATGCGTCCTGTCCTAATCCTAGTGTGTTCGTCTCTGTGCAGTTTTTAGAACCAAATCACTCTGCTCGATCAGCTACTCTCCCAATCCATTTGGACAACGCCCATGAAAGAATTCCTTCACGTTACACCTTCCTGCTTCCACCATCTCTTGCTATCACCTTTCCCGTTAATGGATTGTGCTTTTGGTGACTAGGAGACAGAAAGAGAACCCCTGTTGTGCTTGTGTAGTTTTTCTTGGGGGCACTGCTGACAGTGGAGGTCTGAGGTCAAACCCAAGTTGCTGTTCCGAGCTCCATCAAGCATCAGTCTGCCCCACTGTTCTAGGTCCTTTCCTCTCACGTCAGGTGCCCTCTGTCTGCATCAGCCTGACCCAGCATTCTCTGCTAAAAATGGCCAAAGTTTCACCCCTTTCTTACTAGTTTGTGTGTTTCTGTGCACACAGGGACACAATTCCCCAGCTGTTGTAGCCATCTCTAAGTTTCAGTGATAACTTTAAATAAATGATTGTGAAATAGGTCCTACAGGAAGAAAACAGGGGATGGAAAAAGGGCTGTCTACAGCCATGTGCTTACCAGGCACCTTTCAGGACATATCAAGATATTTATTTCCTCTAATATATTGACTTTTCTCTGATATGTTGATATTATATATAGACCAAAGAGAAGGGCAATTACCCACGGCAGTGAGCAATCTATTTCTGAGAATCACCTTGTCACCTTAAGCAAGGTGATCTTTCTTGGGCAACACTGCAGAAGCTGGCCTGCGACAATGATCAGTTAGCTCACATCTTGACAGGCATTGCCATAACTCTGTTTACCTATGGCTCCTCTAGCAGCTCTTCCTCTGCTGATTGTGAGCTCATAGCAGTACCATGAACATGAACTTGGGGCTCACTGAGCGCTGTTATCTGTTTTTCTTCCCCCATCCCCCAGAGCCACATTGAAGAGATTTTTCTCCCCTTTGTTTTTTTTTTTTTAGCAAATACTTGTTTCATTAATTGATATGTTAGGATGGCTGCTGCAGTCTAGGTTTTTAACTTAGAAGTTCTGGTGACAAAATGCTGTGACTGATGGTGGATGGTACCATCCACAAATAGCATGCTTGGTAGTTAGTAATAGCTTAGTGTCGCCAGATAGCTTGTGTGTTTGGGTTAGGGTTCTATAGAGCAACAGAACCAAAAGGATGCCTGTCTTTCTGTCTATCTATCTATCTATCTATCTATCTATCTATCTATCTATCTATCTATCTATCTATCTCCCAGAATTTAATTAAATCGCATTAAAAAGAGTAAGAACAGTTAAGTCACACCTCAGGAACTAGTGGTTACCTGCTTCTTGAGGCTAAATGCCTCAGCAGTTTGAATGGTCCCATAATAGCTGTGGGGAGACAAACTGTACTTACGTAGCCTCAAGGCCGGTGTGTCAGTAGTCCCAACCTGGAGCTGGAAGTGTGGAAGGTTTCTGAGACCCAGCTGGTCTCCGGTTCACGAAGCAGGCTTGGAAAAGATGGTTTCTGCTCTCTACAAGGTAGCTAGCAGCAGCACTGCCAGTCAACTCCGATGCAAGAAGGGACCAAAGCCAGCACTGGGCCAGATGTTCCTTCTGGACGGGACGTTTTTTTATTTGGGCTGCTCCCAGAGGGTGTCGCCCACAATCAGGGTGGGGCTTCCCACATCAGTCAAGGTAATCAGGGCACTTCGTTGAGTGATTCTCCTTTGTGACAAACTGACACTAAAACCGAGGTCGGAACCAGCTGAGGAGGGCTTCTTTTGGTGGAAGGCTACTCTTGAGCTTAAGAGAACATCTTGTTCTACAGTCCAAAGACCTGCCTAAAATTAAAAGGTACAAAAGAAAATAGATTTGTTTAACTTAAAAGGAAACCAAAACATCTTACAGAAAGGGTTTTCCATAAATCTGCGGGGAGCCCCTTTATTTGTCTTATGACGTCTAATTTTATATCTTTAACTATAGATAAATCTAACTTTAAAAGGTTTTGAATAGTGATGGTCAGCTCTTTCTTTGTTGTCAAGGTTAAGGGTGGAGTTAGGCAGAGTGCTGTGAAGGCCACACAAAGGCCCAGCAGAGGGCTACAGCTGGCTGTGTTTCTGTTGATTGGAAGACAGCATGGTGAGGGGGTCACTAGGCTTCAAGAGATCTTAAGAGGGCTGGTGGCTATCTTTGCACTGTCCCCATTCACATTTTGGGTATATTTCAGAGGCTGCAGAAGGTTTGCAGACTGAGATTCAATGTATGACCATGACCACCGGTCTATGTCTCTTGCTTCAATGGATAGTTCCATATTCAATCCTGTGGATATTATCCTTAAAAGATAATACAGAGTTGGGAGGGGCAAGGGGCAAGTGTTGGGGCAGGGATGCTTGGGCAATGTTTGAGGAGAGTGGTTGGGGGATGAATATGATCATGTTTCACTGTATATGCCTATGAAATTCTTAAGAATAAAGAAAAATTAGTATAAGAACCCACTATATGCAACCCAAATCACTGCTTTAAAATCTAATTTCTATCTATGTTTATGTAAATTTACATGGACGTTATAACAAAAACCTCTCAGCCCCACTTAAAGATTTGTCAAAGTCCTTCTACAGTCCAAGTATGGATGTCTAAGTGATAAGGACAAAAAAGAGTGTCAATACTAGGGTCTTAGTCCTGGAAGGTCAGTGAGAACCCAGGGGTGGGCAAGTGCCTCGAAAAATTCCAGCGTGAACAGATACCATGCAAGCACTAAAGGGTGAACATTAACCAGAATTTTCTTGGAAGAGGAGAACCATCGAAAAAAAGGTCTCTCATGCTTGAATGGTCAATAAGACTTTGACCCATCCCTGAAGATGGTGACAATAGGTTAAATTAGCTATGGTTAAATTAGCAATTCAAGGTTTCAAGGTTAATTATTGGCCACCAACTCTGTCTTGAACACCAATAGGAAAGAATAATAACAACACCAAGCAGTTATGATATTTTGAAACACATACTACCAGGCCCTTACTAAGGCTCCCGGACTGACATCCTTCAGTTAGGGGCCCTATCTACTTACAGCAGAGTCAGAAAGTGACTGGTTTTAGTCATTCTCAAAGGGATTTTACTAGGTGTTACTAACTAATCCAGTGGCTGTCAAACTCCATGAGCTGCACCTGGGCAGGGTCAGCATTCCTTTCCAGAAAATGGCTGAAAAAAGCAGAAAGAGAGCTCCTACAAGAGCATTAAACCAACTAAGTAAGTACCGATACTTTCCCTTTAAAGGGAACTCTAAAGGTCGGTTGCAATAACTAAGTATAAAAGTCCACGACACAGAACTTTCACTTTTAAAACTGTCCTGGTAGAAAATTGTAGCACGAGACAAAAGTTGGGGTTCAAATCGAAGGCCAGGAAAACAAAACAGCCAGCCACTGGTTCTTATCTCAGTCTGAAATGGCAATCCTACATCTCAGAGAGCTGTCTCCCCCCCCATCTTATATTCCTCTCCAGTGCTGGGATTAAAGGAGTGCACCAGTACCACCCGGTTTCTATGGCAAACTAGTGTGGCTACTGGGATTAAAGGTGTGTGTCACCACTGCCTGGTCTGTAAGGCTGATCAGTGCAGCTGTTTTACTCTCTGAACTTTAGGCAAGCTTTATTTATTAAAATACAAATGAAATATCACTACATTTCCACTATTATTTCCTCTAATATTAAGAGGGAAAGTTATAATTAATGTAAGAAAAACTATATACAATAAGTATAATGACTATAAACAATATATACAGGCAATAACTACATCAACAATGTCTAGTCCATTTGCATTTGACAAATTCAGAGAAAATATTCCATATCTATCCTATCTTGGTGAGTCCAAAGTCTTGTATCTAATTTACTTTCTATCATAACTTGCTTTCTGAGTCAGGTAAACTACAACTCTATCTAATCTTCAGCTTTCTCAGAGACCTAAGAAGGAAATAGTATTCACTGAGTAAGCAGGAAGTGTGAGCAGACAAAACTCAAATGGAATATTACTACAGAAAGTGTCTCGGTGACATGCGTGCTCCCCATCACTCCAGGCAAATTCCTTCTTGACTGCTATAAAATTCTTCCCAGGATATTCTGTCAAAACTAATTTTGTCTGGCTCTGACTAAATAAGAGTCTAACTCTGTCTGATATTCCCCCAAATCCTCCATCACAGCTCTGTCATTCATCCACAGGCTCAGCATACTCTTCCTGCCCTTTAGACAGACTTCAAAATGTTCCCCTTAACTCCTGCATGGCTCAAACCCCAGGCAATGCACAGGGAACCAGTGGGCTCCTGGGACACACCAATTGATCATCCCTAGGTCTGTCCTATTTGCTGTCTGTTACCTCAGAGACCCTTATGGCAAGCAAGTCAGCGAATTCTTGTTGTAATACAGCAGGCTCTTGTTAACCTCTTCTCTTCTGAAGGGGCAGAATTTATTTACTCGTTTATTTTTAATGCCAGGCGTTCTGCCATGTCTCTACTCATGCCCAGTTTTCATAGATCCTTGTTAGGCTGCGTGCCCATGGATGTAGCATTTTTTACTGTTCTTATTCAACTGGACATTTTCCATCCCTGACACCTACAGTGGCTGAGTTCCTTTAAGAACTCTAAAGGCCTTCTGGCTAGAACAATTCTGAGGTAAGTTGTCCAGATGGGTTTGGACGCTCACCGTGACTGAAAATGAGGCGGTGAGGAAAGCGTTTATTTCAGCTTACAGCTCCACATCAGAGTCCATCACTGAGGGAAGTCAGGACAAGAACTCAAACAGAGGAGCCTGCAGGCAGGAGTTGGTGCAGAGGTCATGGAAGAGAGAATTGCTTATTGACTTACTCTTCATGGCTTGCTCAATCTGCTTTCTTACATCATCCAGGCTACCTGCCTAAGAGTTGCATTGCCCACAGTGAGGTGGGCCCTCTTACATCAATTCTCAATCAATGAAATGCTCTCCAGTCATGCCACAGACAAATTGCTATGGAGGCATTTTCTTAATTTAGATTTCCTTTACCTACATGGTCCTAGCTTTGTGTCAAGTTGACATAAAAACTACCCAGCCCACATGGCTTTGTGCTTTTTATGTCTTGACCTCTTGTTTGCTTAATCTTCTGATGTAATTGGAATATTCAATATAGTGAAACATTAAGCTACTATCTTTGGGATATCAGCTATTACCATCAACCATGAAGCCTGTTTCACACCTTTGAGACTGTCTTGAATTCCAAAGGCTGTTACAGGCTAAGCCTTTGGTCTCTTGTGATGGTCACTCCTCTCTTCTCTAAAATACCCCAGTGCCTTCTAGGCCTGAGAGCCCTACAGCCTTATGGTAGATCAGCCACAGCAGCTATGACACCAAGACCCATGCTCAGCTCTGAAGCGGTTTCACAGTCAATACCTTGACGCTGGTGATCTACAGGTAGAAATGTAGAGGTAAGTTCCCCACACAAAGCAAAGTGACTACATTTTGACCATCAGCCTAGGAGCTTGGTACTTTCTTCTGATTTGCCTCTGCTCGTCATGGGGGTCAAGCACATCCTAATACCAATTAAGATGCTAGTCACCTAGAATCACCCAGAATAGGCTAGCATAAACGTTTGTCTCTTATCTTTGGATTCCGGGGAACTCATGTGGATCAATCTGTAATGAATTCATTGCTATAGTCATCAAGTTTTCAGCTTCCTTCGAAGATGCAGACTAATAAATTAATATTTAAGATAATACATAAAAGTTACATTTATAGTATACTATAGGACTAGCCAGCAACCAGTTTTCTCTAGGTGATGTGGAATTCCCTTCTGTTTGCTGTGAATATCATCGATTAATAAAGGACAGCTTTGGACTTATAGCAGGGCAGAACTTAGCTAGATGGGGAAAACTAAACTGAATGCTGGGAGAAAGGAGGCAAAGGAGAGAGAAGCCATGTAGCCCTGCTGGAGACAAAGGTTGAAACTTTATTATTTTGGGGCTGAGCAGTCAGGAAACAAACAAGCAGCCTCCTTGCAACATGGAGGGGCCTCAAAGATAGCATACTTACTATTTCTCATAGCTACACAGAACCATAGCCATAATTCAACAAGTTGTCTTGGTTTTTCATGTCCTTTTAAGGGTTTTACCTTGGGACCTGCCTATCTGGGATCAGATTGTTGATAAAATTTTTTGTTGTTTTTTAACTCAGGTTGTCTTTCTGCTTTTAGTGGAATGGTGTTCAGGAAAGACTAGGTTGTGGTGGGCTTGAGGTGACACTTTCTTCTGTTAGTCTGTTGTTCAGGCACCAGGTTGTATCCCCAGACACCTACAGAAGTTTAGTACTGTGTGTAACTATAGTCACGGTCCAGCAATAAACACACCACATGGAGTGTGAGTTGATGACAAAACAATCAGTCTGTAAATACAAAACGTTATAGGAAATAACGTTGTATGGTGTACACGGATTATTGTGAGAGAAAGTGAAGAGAGAAAAACAGTGGGGTAGTGGTTGGTATTAGGCTGCTTTACTAGAGGTAAAGAATGGAATATGCACAGGAAGGAATGGCAAACACAAAAACAAAAGCAAGAGGTGAGATGTAGAGGTTCTGCTTAGAAGTAGACTAAAGAGAAAGGGGTCCTGATATGCACTAAAGCGATGCTGAACATGCTCATCTCTGACTAAGGAGGTCTGCACGCAAAGGTTCTACAGTGTAAAGTAGTCTGTGTTCTTTGGGAGAGGAAACTTATAGACTATAGTGTGTGGACAAAAACAAAACAACAAAACAAAACAAAGGTGTGAACCACTGGGACCTAGGTGGCCTGGTACATTGACCATGTGTGTACTACAAATAAAGAAGAACTGTGGGGGACTGACTAGGGGGTTACCATCTAACTTCCTGGGCTAGAAGGGAAATATGGGATAAGGTCCAGAGCATGAGTAAAGTCTCCAACCTTAAATGGTGAAGAAGAGCTCGGGCCAGAGCCTAGGTGGCTGTCCAACCTCAAGTGGGGGAACCAAGGCTGTGGTGAAGCCTAAGGAGGAAGGCCAGCCTCAGATGGTGAGGCAGAGGCAGGGCCAGGGCCTGGGCAAACGCACCAACTGCAAACGATGAACCCGGTTTCTCTTTTTCTTACTTTCTGGGTCCTTTCTGTCCTTTCACAGTTTAGAAGAAACTTTTAATATGTTTGTGATCATGTGACTACACTTGTGTGTGTATGTGCTTATGTGTGGTATGTGTATGTGAATGTGCTTGCATGTGTATGTGCTTGTGCCGTTTAGCCTCTGGTATACCCCAAATGTTGTCCATCCTGTTTATGAAATAGGATCTCTCGTTTGCTCTGGAACTCTCTGACTGTATCAGGCTTATTGACCAGCAAGCCATAGGGCTCTCCCTGACTTGAAACCTGTGACAGATGTTCATCACACACTGGGTAGAATGTTAGATTATGAGTGTAATCATTTCAGTATTTGGGTTATGAGCTAAATGTTCTGTTTTGATACTTTCAAATGCATAAGAAGACATATCATCTAAGCCCACAGAGCCATGTGGATAGTTCACTGTTTCTAAACTCTTGAGTTTTAGTTCATTTGAAAGTTCAACTATACTAATTTTGTAGGCTAAAGAAAATTCGAGACAGAGACTATTCGTGTCTTCTGTGCCAATGAATATTTCAGGAATGTCTACATATTTAATAGAATGTAATATTGCAAGTGGGGAAGAAGTCAACAGAGAGACTATCTAGATTATTTAAATTTGATCTTAGAGTAATTTAATCACACAATTTGGAATAGAGATTTAGACTTAAATCTTTTATCTGTTAATGTGAAGAAAAAAATGGCTATAGCTAGGTTTCTAAGCAAAATAGCCAACATAGACAGCACCGGGTTGGTTTTGATAACTCCCTTGTCAAGTCCAACAGGTGTGCTCCTTGTGATGTGGTGGGCATTCTACCACACCCGCATAATGTCTGTTCCCTGTTGCAAAAAAGTAAAAAACTTTGCGGCCCAAACATCTGTGTTTATATAACATGTCCTTGCTATGACCAGTTGAACAGAAGGAGATATGCGGGAGGAAAACACCAGAAAACCACCATGACCTTATGCCCTAAATATCATTGAGGAGAAAAACATCTTGCCCTGAATTCCATTCTGGCAGTTGAGAGAATGCGCAGCTGCCTGGCTGGGCAGCTGGGTTTAAGTGAGTGAGCAGGGGCTCCTTCCTGCCAGGAGAGCTGCATGCTTCTCTCTGGCTGCCAGCTTCATCTTGTCACTCCTGATTTTGTGGCTCCCAGCTTTTCCAGCTGTGCCAGCTGCAGGTTTCCAAGTGTTCCCAGTTTTCCTTCCTAATGAATTATATTTCAAAGGACATCCAGGAATCTGTAGCAAAAAACAGAACACATGTACACTGTATCCTAAATAATAAATACTAAAAAATACAGGAAAATATGTCAATAGTTTTGGACTTTTAAAATCATCCTTTGAAAAACATACAATTTTAAATAAATCATTTGGGGACTATATGCATGTATGCAATGTATTTTGATCATGTTCACCCCCACCCTTCTACCCAACTTCTCCAGGCTCTAAGTCCCTGTCCCCCACCCCTTTCCAATGTCATATTCTTAGAAAAAACCCTACGCACTCAATTTGTGCTTCCCACATAATTATGGGTGGTACACCACGCACCAAAGTTCGGTCAAGCTACTGGGAACCACATCCCCAAAGAAAGCTGACTTTGTCTTTCCTAGCAGTCATCAGCTGTCAAAAGCTTCTCAGCTAGAGGTGAGGGCTCTGAGCCCTTCCCCATTCCAAGATGTGATGTTAACTGACTTAATCTCATGTAGGTTTGTAGAAGCAACCACAGCTGATATGATATTATAAGTACAATAGCCCTGTCACGTCCAGGAAACAGTTTGGCTTGGTTTCTTACTGACCTTGGCTCTTACACTCTTTCTGTGGCCTCTTCCCTGGTGTCCTCTGAGGCTTTGAGAGATGGCCTCTGCATCAGCTTCTGCCTCTGCATTCCTTCCCTGTTAAGTTTCTGTCCTGGCTTCCTTTGATGGTGAATAGCGGTTTGGAAGTATAAGTCAAGTAAAACCTTTCCTCCCCACCTAGCTTTTGGCTGTGGTGTTTGATCACAGCAACAGAAACCCTAAGATAGCGTGTGACATAGATGTCCCACTTGTAAGGGTGCCATGGATGCCTGTTTTCTGTACTTTGACCAGTTGTGAATTTCTGTTTTGTTGTCCACTGCACAACAAAACTTCTCTGATGGGGACTAAGGGCTGCACTCGTCCTTGAGTACAGAGATATGTATTTAGAGAACAGTTTGATACTATGTCTGTCTAGCAAAGTAATAGTAGCAGCTTCCCCCCAATCCCATGTGCTCCAGAACCAAGGATTCTTCATCAGATCTACAGGACAAGGTATGCATTTCCGCTTGTGTGTGGTCCTTATATCTCACAAGAATGTTGTTGGCTACTCCTATACCATTTGGGACAGCATTGCATCAAAGACATACGTATGTTTCCAGGCTGGTTATTATTGTAGCTAACAGCATTCACAGTTGTATAAGAATGGCGATGCTTTCTTTCTCCCTGTAGACTTCATGACAACTTATGAAAGCTAGCCAGCAGGCAGAAAGCTTCTTGGATAGTACCAGCTTAATTTTTCCATATCCTATGACCAAAGGATATGGTGTATTCAGCAATAGATCTTACCGTAAGTTTTGATGGGCAACCAGGAGTGATAGCATAATTTGGCAATCTGTGTTTTCTGAGAGGAACAGCATTATCCTGAGTAGAGCAACAAACTTGTATATACACAAATTAGCAGGTTTCCATATGGCTTTTTCAAGTATCTTAGTATTAATTATACCTTCCCAAGCTCTTCTGTTCTATCCTCCTAATCCCCTTCTCACTTTAATTCTTCCTTGTCATTATATCCTTTCCCTTTCATATTACCTGCCTTCTACGACCCATATTCTACATACTATATTCATACTATCTTTCTTCCTCTCTCTTAGTGGCCCAAAGTGTTTCTCCAAGTTAAACACACAAGTCTAAAGATTTAGTTCTGAACCCTACACATGCAGCATTTGTCTCTCTGGGTCTGGGTTAGCTCACTCAAAGTAATTTTTCCAGTTTTCTTGACATCATTAACTAAGCTAGTTGTAAAAGATTTATCTTGTATTAACAGATATTTAGAAATTGTTTTTGATTAAGCGTTTCTTCCCATTTGGATTCACGAGGCAACTGGAAGGCAACATTCTGTCTCAGAACTGCTTTCATCTCTTTGACTTTAGGGTTACCTAAGTTATTGTCCCAGTACATTAAAACAAGGGAAATTAAAACTGCTGGAGTAATGACTCAGCAGTTAAGAGCACTTATTGCTCTGATGTAGGACCCAGGTTAGACTCCAAGAATACACATGGCGGCTCACAACTGGGGGAGACACGGATGTCCTTGTGCTCACAAATGAGCACTAGGGTGACTATGAATGTCAAACACACAAGCTTGCCTCTTCAAAGGAAAAGATACATGATCTATTTTCTACCTGAAGGTTGGGAGAGGATATGGTTAATAACCTGGTGACCTTTGCACTCTCTGTGTGGCTGAGACCACACCAAATCCTCCCCCAGACCCTTATCAAGAGCTTCTCAATCTACAGAACTAACCTTTATGGAAGATGTCACATGTAGTCAATCTATAGAACCCATCTTTATGGTGGATGTCATATACACGTCACAAAGAGTTTCGGTGCAGTCATGTCTCAAGCTTTATTGTACACACGGGTTGGGTTATTTATTATCAGGACGTTTTCCACAAAATTATGCTGTGCTTGAATATGCCCAAGGAGATACTATAAATAATTCTATAGAAATACAGTATACAATTACAGATGACTGTAGGCGTAAGTCACAAACAATGCCACAGCAGTTTGGAATTATGATTAATAGGGTATTATTTATTTAAAGGGGAAAAAACTTACAGATCACCGTCAGCCCTCTGTACAACCAGGAAGGGAGTCTAGTCGCCA
>NC_022022.1:6702197-6729153 GCF_000317375.1 Microtus ochrogaster
AAGTGGCCGCTTTTTTAAAGGGAGAGAGACCACGCCCCAATGGGCTGGTATCTCAGCGGCTATAGACTGGAGGAGCGGAAGGACCTCCCGCAACAGATGACTTAGCAACAGACTGTAACACTTCAAAGAATTGAGCAAATCCACTTAGGTCTGCTCACTGCTTTTGTTTTGTAAGTCTGTGTGCCTTGGCATCATGTGATTATCAGTTTACAACTTTAAATTAATTGTTACATAGTGACCTTTTTCTTTCTTCTTAGCATTTTTATATTAACATCTGTAGTTGGAGGGCACTTGTTCATTTCCTGGCCACCCAGACTCCTTAAGTAACCACACAGAAACTACATTAATTAAATCACTGCTTGGCCAATCACTATAGCATATTCCTAGCAAACTCTTACATATTAAATTAACCCATTTCTATTATTTTATATTTTTGCCATGAGGCTCATGGCCTACCTGCAAGGTTCCAGTGTGTCTGTCTCTGGTGGAGGCTCCAGGGCTTCTCCTGACTCATTTCTCCCAGCATTCAGATTAGTTTCCCTGCCTAGCTCTGTTCTTTTGTGTTTGAATTTACCTTTTAAGCTTTCTCAGGATTTACATGGATTTAACTGGTACATTTTGGAGCACCAATTTGATCAAACATCTGTGTTCCTTATGCCATTACAGGGTTCTCATCCAATTCTGCAGCTGAAATCTCTGCTTTGTTTGGGCTTCTTTTCTTTTCTCTCTCTCTCTCTCTCTCTCTCTCTCTCTCTCCCCCTCCCTCCCTCCCTCTTTCTTTCTTTCTTCCTTCCTTCCTTCCTTCCTTCCTTCCTTCCTTCCTTCCTTTCTTTCTTTCTTTCTTTCTTTCTTTCTTGGTTTTTCGAGACAGGGTTTTTCTGTGGCTTTGGAGCCTGTCCTGGAACTAGCTCTTGTAGACCACACTGGACTTAAACTCACAAAGATCCACCTGCCTCTGCCTCCTAAGTGCTAGGATTAAAGGCGTATGCCACCACCACCCAGCTTCAGACTTGTTTTCATTGCTGCCTCAGGATCATGCACTTCTCACATGGGCCTGTGTAGGCTCCAACGCATCTAACTGTGTAATGTGAGGTTTCTCTCCTGCCCCAGTTCCTGTATAATCAGTCAGAGACTTACTGTTATTTATAAATGCTTGACTGATGGCTCAGGCTCATTATTAGCTGGCTCTTACATTTGAATTAATCCATATTTTTTTATCTATGCTTTGTCACCTGGTTTGTGGCTTGTTGCCTCATTTTCTACCTGTCTTGCTTCCTTGGTGGATGATTGGCATCTCCCAGGCTCTGCCCTTCTTCTCTTGTATCTCTGCTTGGATTTTCCAACTGGCTCTATCCTGCCTTACCACGGGCTAAAACAACTTTATTTATCAACTGATGAGAGCAACACATATTCACAGCATACAAAAAGACCATCCCACAGCATACCTGGATTATTTTTTATTTTACAATGGTGAAATCCCACCCATCTACCATCATGCAGCCCAGTGACAAGGGCTTTTACGTCTTTGTCCAGACAGGGTATTATTGCCCTCAGACATGACCTTTCTCAAGCATTATACACCTTCCTGTCTACAACCAAGACCAGATCTCATGTTTTGTCTCCAAACTATACCATGAATTAGGAGCAGAGATGCAACTGGAGGCCAGAGGTAAATGATCAGCCCACAGATGGGCTTTCTTAGTTTATATACTTCACATTGCCCCCCAACTGACTTTTTAAAAAGGATCTTCAGTCAACTGAAAACACTTAGTAGGTTAAAATGTGGTAAAATGTATTCTTGTGTCAAAGCAACACAAAAGAACAGATACGTCACCATCTTGCCCAGAAAGATGATTCCACACCCACCCTCTTCCTTGAGCTTCCCAAAGCTCACACTCCAGTATTTGTAGATCAAAATCAAACCCTTGACATTCTACCACACTCCTGGAGATGATCTCTTAAACAGGCCATCTACTGGACACTGCTGGGTCCCCAGAAGCCACCCTTGTTTAGTACCTGACTCTGACGGGCACCCAGGACATCCACTATCTCTCAACAAACCCTGCTTAAGTAGAGTCCAGTGTCTTTACTCACTTTGGGGTTCTACCCTCCCCCCCATTCCTCCTCTGCACCATCTCTTGGGCTGTCCGCCCTGCACGGATCCACCTGACTCGCCTTCCCAAGTCCCACCTGTCTCCCGAAGCTTTCCCAGACACCTTCTACTCAGTTCCATTCCTTCAGTCATAGGCACACCACACCTAAACCCGCGGGGAGCTCTGCCCTGTGCTTCTCTTATTCCATGACCACAGACTGCTTAATCCAGGGGAAAAGGGAAGGGGGCTCACAGGCTGGGGCAGCTGCCATTTTCCTGTGTCTTTGCTGCCCCTTCTTGTGTTTTACTTGTGTTTCAAAGGCTTATGTTTAGGAGTATTTACCTCTACCTAAAGTAGCTGACAACTGTTGGTTAACTATTAGTTAATAGTTGTGTTCTCATTTAGGTTACTACTCATTTCCTGACTGGCTTCCTCTCCTCGGAGAATATGGAAAGGGGTAAGTGGAGAAATGGAAGTAAAGACAAAGGCATAATGTCAGAAGAGTCCCTGCGGAAGGGTGATGGAGACATGCAAGACGACAGAGGTGAATCAAATCTGGAGTTGGGATAATATCTTTGAGATTCTAAGTTGAGAAGGAACACATGTTTGATTGAATCTGTTCTGTTCCTTTTAGCCTTCCAGGAACTAGGTTTGTCTTTAGTATGTAAGTTTGAAGGTAGAATATGGCGTAATTAATGATTAAAATAGCTGTCACAAATATAGCCAGGTGTGTTCTACAAGCTTCCAGGACCTTGACATTGGAGGTGGTGGCTGAGAGGGCTTCTCCCTCTCCTGCCCCTCTCTCTCCAGGGACATTTATTAAGGAGTACACAGTTTCCAAGGTACTTCAAGGTTCTGGGGAGTCTTGTGTGTCAGTCTAGGTAGGCAGAAAGGAGGCCAAGAGAGTTGGAGCTCTTCCAAAGAGGAGTCATCTCACTCTTCAGGGATGCTGTCCCTATAGAAAGCAAGTACGGGCTGCAAGGTTTAGTGGGAAGATGAGACATTTCACGTCAGTCTCTCTGGTGAAGTGAACTTTCCATCATCCCATCAGGGGGATGGAGAGGAAGATCCCTCATATATGACATGGGAATGGGAATACATGCTTCCTGTCTGGGAAGTGTGAATTGAGGTAATATGTGCCAGTCATGTAGACAGTGCCCACACATTTGGTTAAGCCCAGTGTCAAACTTGTACTTCCTGTGAGTAAACGCCAGTTCTAGGTTCCATTTGTGATCTGGATGGGTCGAGCCTGGCTATGGAAGGGAAATCATAACAACGCCCAATAACAGAAAGATGCTGTCTTCATGTAAGGCATTGCAATATTTATTGCTATTTCAGTTGAGCTTCATGGGGTTTTCTCAAAGGCAGGATGTGACACAAAACTTAAGAGTGGAAAGAAACCAATACTGAGATCTAGGTGACAGGAAATTGCAAGTGTCAAAGCCTTTAGTCACAACAGCTGAGGCACAGCAGCTTCCATGTCACAGGGTAGGTGCTAAAGGGAGAAAGTCTGGGGCTGGGCCAGTGACTGGGAAAGCTTCTGGTGACTTGAGAAAGAAGCTATGTTGATCTCTATGTCAAAGGAGGCAATAGGACCTGTGTTGTACCTTTGTCCCTTCTGTAGGACCTGACAAATATTTTCTGATGGCACTCAGGGCCATGTCCCTGCCATTGCCACATCACTGAGTCTTTGTGTTCAGTGTCCCCTTGTGCTGCTCCACTAGTGACCCGATCCACTCCGAAGTTTTCTCCCTGGCTTCCTCCCAACTGACAGGCGGCTCATAGCCCAGATCTCGCTGAGCTTTCTTGTAGGAGAAGGTGAACACACTATTTGACAGTGTGATCCTGTGACGATTTAAGGGAGGCTGGTATTTGAAGATTGGACGCAGCAGGAAGCTCACAGCTTCCAGCAGGAAGGCAAGCCAGTACAGCAGGGGCAGAGGAGGGCTCCAGCTAGAACTGTGGTGGAAACCCCATTTCTTGCTCAGATTGTAATTTAAATCATCATAGCTTTGGTGAGGAGTGTCATCTGAGATGTAGTAGAACTGCCCTTGAATGTTTGGTGACTTCTTGGGGTCTCGTAGGCCCCTGGCAGCCAGAACGTGTGCCCAGGCCACATTGCCTACGTATACTGGGTTGGCTATGGAGAATTTGCCCCAAACATCCAGAGTACCATTGTTTTTGAGAGCCCTGATCATTGGGATAGAAAGAAATGGACTTTTCTCCCCATAGATGTACATAGGCCTTAAGGCACAAGTATGCAAAGTGCCACCATCTTTCAGGGTGCGCCCATTGGCTGCCAGCACTGCCTTTTCAGCCATCTTTTTGCTGTATGGATATGGATCCGACCATTTATTTTCATGTTGTTCTTGCTCATGGCCATTCAGGACTATCTCCTTGTAGGAGTTGGGCCCTGCAACATCAACCGAGCTGGTGTAGATGAAGGCTGGCACACTAGCCCGAACACAGGCCTCCAACAGCTTCTGGGTACCTAAGCACAGACAACACATTGTCAGGGTCACAAAATCAACCAAGGAGTCCACATGATTCCTGTTCCTTTCCACCCTAATCCTAGCTCCCTGCTGCATTCCTTGCTGTTCCTGGATCAGAAGGAGCCTGGGCTCACGAGCAATAAAAAAGGAAAATGGTGACATGTGCTATCTGCTCATCCTGGTTTCTAGCCTTCCAGCCTTTACAGATCTCTGTCTTTCTCTGCCTGCAAACTTTGCTTCTGGTGAAGAAGAAAGGCTTTCTACTCTGTACTTTGGCAACATAGCTTTAAGAATGAGAATTTGCTGCTTGTATCATTTCATTGTTTTCTCTTGAGCCTGCTGGAGAACTGAAAAAGAATGTGTATCTACTGCTGGTCGTTCCTGTAATGGGAGAATATTATAGACATAGTGCAGACCTGCAGATCCTGGAGGAGAGACAAGGACACTATCCCGTGAGGAAGGAATGTCCTGGGCAAGGAGATATTATTACTATTACCATTTACCCATTTATTAATAAGTCCCTCTGCAACTTGATTTCCTGGAGAAATCACTTCATTATCTTAAGTTAAATATATTTCCTAATTAAATTTGGACTTTGATGATTAAATTTTTGAGGGGGGGTGGTGGATAGCATTCATTGTGAAATATTTTCCCCATCTGTGACAATGATTTAGTAAAATAATGCTTTAATCACTAGCCCCGTTATTTCACATTCCTGCTGGGAAACGCAACAGGTAATTGTTATAGGTGAGAGATGGTTGAGGAACACCAGAGGCTTTTGACACCTTCTTACACATATGTGTGTGTCATGTCAGGAACATGGAGGTTGATTCTAAACTGGAAACGCCTTTTTTTTAGATGTTCCTGGAAATTCTAAATTCATTGTTTTCTTTTGTAAAGGAGTTTTGGAGCGACCAAATGAAAAATCAGCATAAGGAACACACAGGGGGACTTTGCAGAGGGTATAATGGTCATAGAGAAATTGGTCCTCGGAGCTCAGACTGAGAACAGTTCAGAGAAATCCTATGCAAACTTTCCTGTTTCACCCTAACTTAAATTTTTAAGCCATGATGTAGAAAGGCCCACCGAGTAAACGGAATTACCCACGTCCTCCAGAGGAGATCTACAGTGGCCTGAGAAGCTAGTGCTAAAGACACAGAAAATAATGGCTCCTAAGTAAACAAAGTGGCCAGGGGCATGCTGGGTCATTCTTCCTTGCCGACATCTGTGGAGAAGCTTTCCTATAGTCTCTGCAGGGAACACCTTCCTTTAGGTGGACAGGGCGGCTCTCCCAGAACTAAAATAACACATGCTGGGCTGTCTAACACCTGTCGGGTCTGGATCTGACCTGCAAGGGGGCCAGATGGAAAAGAGTTTGGACTTGGAGTCCAGTGCGCTGACTTGGAGGAGGAGAGCTGCTTTTCTGGCACTTGAAAGGACAGGAGTGTGACTTTAAATCTTCAGTCTCTTACTGTCTCTGGGGTCTTGATTGTGCTCCTTTCCTTCTCAGCCTGTTTTCCTCACTGAAACTGTAGGGACTAGGGTTCAGCTGGATGGCAAATCACTTAAGAGCACTGATTGCTCTTTCAGGGGATCTGAGTTCAATTCCTCGCACCCACATGGCCACTCACAACCTCCATAACTCCAATTCTAGGGTATCTGATGCTTTTTTCTTACCCCATGGGCAGCCCACCCATGCAAATGGTGCTCAGACCTGCATGCAAACACAAACTAAAAATAAAACAAAAAGTGAAAGAAATACCAAGACTAGCAGCTATGGGCTCTGCTCTCTGAAAGAAGTGAGTAAGGATAGCAAAGTAAGGGTCGTGTCCCCCCCCCCCCCCGGCAAACTTGTTTTTCTGTTTTCATTTTCCCACTCACTCCGCATCTTCCTGAGGTACTGTACCTTTCAGATTGATATCCATGATGGTCTGTCTGGGAATGACACCCGAGATGTCAATGACGGCCGCGGTATGGATGACAACAGAGATGCCCTGGCAGGCTCTCCGCAGGCACTGGGCATCCAGAATGTCTCCCTCCAGCACGGTCACCTTGGCTTTTGTCTGCAGCTCTGAGGAGCACAAAGCAGGTCATTGGGAAACCTTTCTGCACAGGATGGAAGTTTCCTGACACAGTGTCAGTTGCCCAGGCCTTCAAGGGCAGCCAGAGCCAGGGGATCCTGGGGAGGAGGAATTTGTTTCCTTTCTACTGAAGGAACAATAGATGCACAGCAGTCAGAATGCAGCATTTGCAGGGAAGGAGGGAGCATCCTTTCCACCCCCATCCTTTTGCAGAAATGAATCCGAGCAGTAAGATGTCATTTGTGCTTTGCACATGAAAACAGAGTTATGGAAACTCATAAACTCATTAAACCGATATGAGAAGTGGTGGTAGTCAAATGTAAAATGGGAGAAATAGGATTTGATTGACAGAGAAGGGGAATCACTTGTGGATTTGGACTGAGGGGAGACGCAGAGGCAGAGTCCTGCATGGGAAGCTGTAACAGCGGTCTCAGGTTGTGAATATTCAGGCATGAAGACAATAAGAGTAACCCTGATAAGGAACAGGTTACTCAGACTGTGTCCTCCAGAGCTCCAGTGAGGAGGACCCAGAAGAGGGAGGCACAAAGATGGAAAATTCAGGCCCGCCCTGATAAGACTCGATGCTTTCTGGGTCTGTGCTGAGTCCAAATGGAGAGTCAGCTCAATTACAAGGGGAAACTTGAGGGGCAGAGAGAGAACTCAGAATGGGCTCCAGTGATGGGTGTGATTGAACGACTGTCAGCATATGGCAGATGTCAGAAGTGTGCACTGTACACAAGTCACCCCCTAAGAGACCTGCATTGCAGACAGGAAGCCAGGGCAGCAGATCAGGCAGTATCTGCCAGCTTCTCTAACACCCACACAAAGACACTGGCCAACATGCCATCAGCTGAATTATGAGCAACGTGACGTGGGCAACCTACACCCATCCCTGACACTGAGCCTCTACTTCCCTGCAGGGTTATCTTGCTACACTTTCAAACCAGACCTTGGCCTTGCCCCAGGGACCGTGATAACAGCAAAGAATTAAGAGCTGCTCCTCCAGCAAAGTCTGCAGGCATTTTCTTTGTCAAGATGAAGGGCGGAGAGGAGCAGAGGAATTCAGGGGAGGCACCTATGACCTTGCTGGCCCTACCCAGGTTCTGACTCTGTCCTTCATACTGCTCTGCGTGTGTTTTCTCTGCCGGAGTCTCTCACTCTCTGCTGTCTCTGTCTCTCCTTCACTCGCAGATTCTACACACACACACACACACACACACACACACACACACACACACACACACACACTTCCAATTCAATGGGAGAAAGCTAAATGGCTTTTCTCTGTAAAACAAAATGAGAAAAGGAACAGCCAAGACCAGTAGGAAGGCAGTGATCTATTTATAAGGTCTCCAACCCCATGACTTTGCTTATGCTGTGGAGCCGTAGGCAAATCTGCGGTAGCACAAATCTACAAATCTATAGTGCACTTTAAAAAAGAGAGAACAGGTGTGAGATTTCCAAATGGGAAGAAGGCCAGAGGCCTGGAGGTCCATCAGTTGCCCCCATAACCACCTTGTGTAGATCTGGGACAAGCCAGATGTTGGCCTTGTTGCATGGTGTATTTTATGCTGTGAGGTTGTGAGTCTTCCTGATGAGCGTGAGCACGGGAGAAGCATTGGGCTCCAAGTGCTCCATATTTGCTAAACACCAAGCCCTCTCAATGCCCAGTCAGCATTCGCTGCTGTCACACAAACAGAGCCTCTGGTTTACTTACTGGCGAATTCCTCCCTGGTTTCTGGTCTGAAGACTTTGTCCAGGGCTCTGATCTCCTGCAGCTCTTCCTCCTGAGTCAACATGCAGATGACCCTCTGGCCCAGAAACCCTCCTGCTCCTGTCACCAGACAGCTCCACCCTGGCATGGTCAACACAGGAAGCAGACCGCAGAGGGAGCAGGCGCGATGTAGGAGACCCCAGAAAGGGCTGGAAAGAGAGGTGCGATGAAACCTGTTTTCCAGTAGTTCCTCAGATTCGCTTTATCCGATTTTTGCAGACACTCGATGTCCTCACCAGCACTGAGGGACTACGGTAAATGTGGTGCCCCAACCTTCTAAACTGCTTATAAGTGAGCGGAAAATTAGGCTGCTGGTTGTCTCAGCCCACAGGACCCGCGTTTTATGCTCTGATCTCTTGATTCATCTTACCTTGACTCATGCCCACTTTGAGATCATTATTTGTCTTTCTCTGTGGTTTTCTCCTCCGCTGGAGACTGATAAATGTTATGGCCTTTATGCTTGACACTGGAAGAAAAGCCTGCTTCAAGGCTATATTGTGATAAAGACTTTATTTTGCTTGGATATGCGTGCACGTCTTACAGGAATATTGACGACATACAAAGGACCAATAGACATAAAATACCAAAGAATTTTAGAAAAAAATGAGGGGCACGGTGGTGCATGTCTTTAATTCCAGCACTTTGGAGGTAGAGTCAGGTGGATCTCTGTGAGTTCATGGCCAGGCTAATTCACAGAAGGAGTTCCTGCTGGTTAACCCTGTCTCTAACAAAACCAAAAAGAACCAAACAAAAATAATTAGACTAGATACAACCTGAGGTGGCATCTCAGGATCATTATATGAAAGTTTTTTAAACCAGAATTAGAATTTGTTTCATGAATACCTACAAGGTATCCCAGTAAGCATTTATTGAGACTACTTTATACTTTAATATTCTTTATTAAGAGTATTTATTTCTTAGAATAATTTGTATTATTCTTATGTATGTATTATTCGTATTGTATGACTTAATAAAGTCATACAAATAGCTACAAGTTAACAAACTTTATTAGAAAGGACAAGCGCAGAGACTTCTCACTTCAGACTGTAGGAAATGGTAATTGCGGACAGCCCCGAAGGAGTGTCTGAGTACGACCGCGGTAGGTCAGAACCATGGTAGGACAGCTTCAAGGGTTGTGTAACCTTGGAGTTGGATCTTGGTCTCTTTAAACAGCGAGGGAAAAAATCCAAGAAAATACAGATTAAAAAGTTCATTTAAAGCAGTGGGGATGTTCTGTGCCTGTGTTTCAAGAATTCTGGGAATCGAGGGAATTACTTTTTAACTTGTAGACCAATTTCCAGTACAGATAATGGGTTTTCTGTCAACAAAAAAGCCAACTGTTCACACAATAGACTGGAGTTCAGGGTGTGAACTTAAACTAGAATAAATAGATAAACCTCCAGATGCAATGGTGGAGTTTCTTCCGTGAAGTAAGCACGTTTGAAAAGAATGCCAACCTTGGCAGATTCTTTTGTCTCTAGCTTTGAGTACAAGAAATGCCCATCCTTGCTTGCAAACGTTAGAAACTTGCAATGGTAGTACTTTTACTCATTAAGTAATGCACAGAGATTCCAAAATCTCCATCCCAAGACCTTTGGGCTCTCATTGAAGGAGGTGAGTTAACAGCAGCCACTTTCTTAAGTGGCTGTGGTCACAAGAGAGATTGTACGCGTATGCCACAGTGGCTCTCCTCATGGGGGCTTGTACTAGTTTGAAGTGAAGGTAGTAGGGGTACTTCTGAAGCCCGCAGCTCAGAGTACTCCAGCACCCTGCATGTGCTACTTAGGACATGGCTCTTTCCTCTACCTTTAGAACCGGTGGGTGTGAACACACGCCAAAATGGCCAGAGGGTAAGTAGGCTGTTCAGGTCGGTCAGTCTTCACATGGATACTCCCCATACACACACCTGCACACACATACACACACACACACACACACACACACACACACACACAGAGAGAGAGAGAGAGAGAGAGAGAGAGAGAGAGAGAGAGAGAGAGAGAGAACATATCCACTACCCCAGAAAACTCCTCCCTGCCTTTTTACAGAGCAGACTGTCTCTACCCAGTCTACTGCAGAGATGATGACCATCTGATTTTGACCATGAACTTCTCATTATATTCCCATATCCTGACAGTTTTTTTGTAAGCTACTTTTGATTTTTGATATATGTTAAAATATACAAACAAAACTAAAATTAAGCTTTGTTCGTAGAGTGCAAAAAAGAAAACTTGATTTTTCTCCAGTTTGTCTATTTCCTTGTTTCATTTGTTTCTTTTGTTTTTATTATTCGCATCTGGTGATTTAATTTGGACTTTCTCTCTTCTTTTTTCTGATGTCTTACGGTAATACCTTAGCTGATTAAAACCTTCTTCAACTGTAATCCGCACTCAGTGACTCTGTTTCCTACTGTCCCAAGTAGTCCTTTCTTTCACTCAGGTATTGTTTACAAGTGTGTTTCTTATGCTATGGAAGTGAGGAACTTTCTGAGCTTTATTGCTATTGGTTCTTAATTCAGTAGTCATGTGACCATAACATGATTGCTGAATGTTTTTTTGACTCTTTGATGCTTATTGAGGTTTTTTTTTTTTAAAAGATGTGTTTTCTGAAATGGTTGGAGATAACTTTTTTTTTAAATAATTTTATTCATTTATTAAGGATTTCTGCCCCCTCCCCGCCACCGCCTCCCCCCTCCCCCCCCCTCCCCCGATCAAGTCCCTCCCCCCCATCCGCTCGAAGAGCAATCAGGGCCCCCCGACCCGTGGGAAGTCCAAGGACCGCCCACCTCCATCCAGGTTCAGCAAGCCGAGCATCCAAACTGCCCAGGCTCCCCCAAAGTCAGCATGCGCAGCAGGATCAAAAACACACCGCCGCTGTCCCTGAGCTCTCAGCAGTCCTCATTGTCCGCTATGTAAGTCCGGTTTTATCCCATGCTTTTTCAGACCCAGGCTAGCTGGTCTTGGTGAATTCCTGAAAGATCATCCCCATTGTCTCAGTGTGTGGGTGTACCCCTCACGGTCCTGAGTTCCTTGCTCATGCTCCCCCTCCTTCAGCTCCTGATTTGGACCTTGAGATTTCTGTCCAGTGCTCCAATGTGGGTCTCTGTCTCCTTTCGTCGCCTGATGAAGGTTAATATTCAGGAGGATGCCTATATGTTTGTCTTTGGATTCACCTTTGGTTTCTAGCCATAAATAAAGGACAGTGAGCTTATAATTCGCGATCCTGGAGATAACTTTTATTTGAAGAGTTTCACATTCTACTTTGGACCACCTCCTTGCCATTTTGTCGATATTTTTCTCTTCTGTCCTGGGTCCTGAATCCCTGAGCTTCAGACACACTTGCTCAGGGGAAGGATGAGCCTGTGTATCATGCAGCTGTTAGTTAAGGGGCTTTCTTCTGATGACCTCTTCGGGCTTTCTCAGCACCCCTCTAGGTGAATTGCACCTTTGCCAGCTATAGCTAACGTCATAGCGTACCTTGAAGACTCCTCCGTTGCCCTAAGACTAGGGAATTAATTCTGTAGTTGTAATTATTTCTGTAGCAGTGTCAGAGGCTGGGAGATCTAAGCTACTGCTCCCCTCGGGAACCTCTTGAGCTGGTCTTCTACATACGGTACATGTTACTCTCAATAGTACTGCCTTCTGAGCTCCTACTGCAGTCCAGGGTTGGAGCACTACCCTTCTTTGTTAAGTTTTGTATGAAGAAAGCACAACCAGAGAAGTTTTACTAACAGAGGAACACTTCGGCTGGTACTGCTAGGTAGTCCGGGCTGCATGTATTAGCTGTCCACAGGGAAGATATGGGGAAAAGGAGCACTCATTACCTGGAGTTCTTGAGACTTGTGGAAATATTTTCCCTCTTCTCCATCAGTTTTGAATGATTGTGTCCCTGTCTTCTAATGCTCTAGAGAGGCAAATTTGGAAAGGAGCAATCTAGGACAGGTTTTTAAGCTATAGGACTAAATGGAATAGTCTAAAAATAGGCGTTGATAAAAGTGCTAAATCTCAAGATAGAATCCTGGACAGACATATCAAGATTCAGAGCCTGATCAGAGGCACAAGAGCCATCCAAGGAGACTGAATAGGAGGTGGGAGGTGGAGGACACAACACCATGGAAGTCAAGACAAAAAAGAGTGCTTTCGGCCAGAGAGAAGGCTCAGTGTTTCTGTGTGTACAGTGATCTTCTGGAGGACTTGAGTTTGGTTTGTAACACCTGTGTTAAGTGGATCACTATGTCCTGTGACCCCGCTGTAGGGTTTTCTGTTCTTTCTTCTAGCCTCTATGTATATCTGCATACATGTAGCAGCACATGCACACAATATACATACATAAAATAAAGTAAATTTTAGGGAAAGGAAGAGTGTCTCTAAGAGGAGTGTGCTGGGTGTCATTAAGGTGTCTAATTCAAGAAGACAGAATTGGCTGTTGGTTTAGGTAATGTCAAGCTCATTATTAGAGCAATGTCCTCAAGAAGTTGGGGTGAAATCCACTTGGAAACCAACAACAAATTCATCTGGGTAGGAGGAGCAGATAAAAAAAATAAAGGAAATGAACAAATGCGCAAAAATCTGATTTAATAATTTGTATGTTGAAGATCTCGGTTTTAAAAAAAAAACTTTTGAAGGCCAAAGTGTCAAAGTTTTGTTCTTATCAAGAAGCTTTTAAATCTGAGCTGTTCTTTTAACCAGTACCTAGCTCCTAGTGTTGTAGGTGGCCAGAATGAATCATAGAGAACAGGAATTCACCACAAAGGGAATGTTGGCTTTGGGAACAGCATGCTCATTAGTAATTTGACAGCAACAACTTCCATGAAAGGTTGTTCTGCAAGTCTTGGATGTTTGGGATGTGCTGGCTAGTTTATAAGACAACTTGACATAAGTTATAGTCATCTGGCAGGAAGAAACTTCGATTGAATAATAATGCCTTTATAAGATTTGGCTTTAAGCAAACCTGTTGGGCATTTTCTTAATTAGTAATTGACCTGAGAGAACCCAGTTCATTGTGAGTGGGTCACCCCTGGGCTGGTAGTTCTGGGTTTTATAAGAAAGCAGTCTGAACAAATCATGAGGAACAAGCCTGTGAGCAGCACTTCTCCGTGGCCTCTGCGTCAGCTCTTGCCTCCAGGTTCCTGCCCTATTTAATTCCTTCTCTAACTTCCTTCAGATTATGAACAATGCTGAAGAAGTATAAGCCAAATTGACCCTTTCCTCCCCAGTTTGCTTCTAGCCATGGTGTTTTATCACTGCAATAGAAACCCTGAGTAAGAGAGAAATTGGTATCAGTATAGTGGAGTATTGCTGTGACAGACCTGACCATGTTTTGAGGAGGATGGTGGAAGGACTTTGAAACTTTGGGCTGCCAAAGCTATTGCGTGTTCCAAGTGTGATGAGTTGTTCTATTGGAGCCTGAAAGATAAGAGTGTTGAGAGACACACAGACAGGGAAGGCTGGCTTACGAAATCCCAGTGGGAAATTTGATAATCTGTGGTTCTGGTTAGCTGGGGCTGAAGAATTGTCTGAGATTAGCAAGAGACCAGAACCACAAAAGTGAAACCTTTGCTTTGCTTGGCTAATTGACAATGGGCATGTGGAACTGAGAAATTATCAGTGGTGAAGAAGAGACATGCATGGTTGAGGTAAACACTAGTGGGAGCACACAGAAGCTGTGTCCTAAGGGTGGCCGAGAGTATCTTTTGTTGGCAGCTGAGTGTTAAGAGTCACTTAGATGGTACTGGTTTTGAAGGCATGAAGGATTTATGGAGAACAGGTGATGTATGACACTGTGTGGCAGGACTGGAGTCCCTGAAGAGAGCCCAGGAGAAGGTACTCGTTGAAGGGTAAGCTGGGTGTAGCAAGAGACCCCTGAATTTAGGAGATTCCAATGCCATGGGATGAACACCAAGAATAAGAGCAGCCATGGAGTGGAGTCTGTCTGAGCTTAGGAGGTAATCTGTGTGTGCTGCAGAGGGTAGAGCCAGAAGTGGCCAAGGCTCTGTGCAGAAACCCAGATGATCTTTAGTAGACCTCAGGCACTGAACACATGGACTTATTTACATAGTTGTGTTTGTTTGGGTTCTGACTCTGCCCTGGTTCTTCCCTCCTGAAGTAAAAAAAAAAATTGTTTTGATTTTGTAAGAGGCCACAGTTAAGAGATTTTGGAGTTTTATAGAGACCTTAGATTTAAAAAGAGACTGAATTTTTAAAGTGTTTGAATTTCTAAAGACTGTGAGACCTTTAAAGTTTATAATGTTTTATGTTGTAATATTAATGTTAATATGAGAAGGGTTATGCTTAATAAGTGTCTTAGGGTTTCTACTGATGCTATGAAACACCATGACCAAAAAGCAAGTTGGGGAGAAAAGGGTTTATTTGGATTATACTTCCAGATTGCTTTCCATCATTGAAGGAAGTCAGGATATGCACAGAAACAGGGCAGAAACTCTGAGCAAGAACTGAGACAGAGGCCTCGAAGGAGTGTTGCTTATGGAGTTGCTCCTCATGGCTTGATCAGACCGCTTTCTTATAAAACCCAGAACTACCAGCCCAGGGGTGGTCCACTCACGATGAACTGGGTCCTCCCATGTCAATTACTAGTTAAGAAAATGCTCAACAGGCTTGCTTAAATCCAAATCTTATAAAGATATTTTTTTTTCAATGAAAGTTTTTCCAACTTGTGTCAAGTTGTCTTAAAACTAGCCAGCACACATCCAAAACATCCAAGACTTGCAGAACAACCTTTCATGGAAGTTGTTGCTGTCAAATTACTAATGAGCATGCTGTTCCCAAAGCCAACATTCCCTTTGTGGTGAATTCCTGTTCTCTATGATTCATTTTGGCCACCTACAACACTAGGAGCTAGGTACTGGTTAAAAAGAGTAGCTCAGATTTAAAGGCTTTGTGTTAAGAACAAAACTTCCAGCACTGCTGGTTGGATCATACAGAGGTATTTTCTCAATTGGTTTCCCTCCTTTCAGTTAACTCTAGCCTGTGTGTTGTTGACATACGACTAGCCAGCAAAGAAGTGGTGTGTTTGTGTACCATGTTGACTAAGCGTAACTTGTACCTGTTGATTTTTAAACCAACTTGACACAAGCTAAAGTCTAGAGAAGGGAATCTCAGTTGAGAAAATGCCCTCATAAGATAGTGCTATAATCAGACCTAGTAGACATTTCCTTAATTGATGATTGATGGGGGAGAGCCCAGCCCATTATGGGTGGTGCCAACCCTGGTGGTGATCCTGGGTTCTATAAGAAAGCAGGCCGAGCAAGCCATGAGGAGCAAGCCCGTATGCAGCACCCCTCAATGGCCTCTGCATCAGCTCCTGCCTCCAGGTTCCTGCCCTGTTTAGTTCCTGTCCTGACTTCAGATGAACAGTGACGTAGAAGCTTAGGCCCTATCAACCTATTTCTTCACAATGTGATATTTGGTCACGGTCTTTCATCACCCCAATATAACCCTAACTAAGACAGTGTGTTTGACTAAAATATCTACAACTCATCTATCTGTAGTTTATTTTATTTTTATTTTTTTCTGTTCTCATTTTGATTTTGTTTGGGACTGTCTCACTTGGTCCTTACTCATATTTTTAGCACAGTAAGAATTAGCATCGTATCTAACATGCAACAGAAGCTTAATAAATGCTTATTGAATAGCCGAATTTATGAAGAGGAAGGTGGGTGAATAATCAAGAACTCTAGAATATCTTCCTTCTCTTATGAAAAGATTTTATTCTATTTTTTATTAGGAGCATCTGTACTTGGCTATGTGTATGTGAGTTCAGGCATTTGAAGAACCCAGAAGACGAAGTCTGATTCCCTGGAGCTTGCGTTACAGGGAGTTGAGAGTCATCAGACATATGGGTGCTGGGAACAAAATTTGGGCCCTCTGAAAGAGAAATGCATGCTCTTAGCAGTTGAACCATCTCTCCAGCCCCCATAATAGTGTTTTTTTTTAAAAAAAATCTGTGTACTAACACTTATGAGTAAATAGAAGAAAGAAGTGCTACAAAAATAAAAAAGTACTGGCTCATAATTAGCTGTTTGTCACTTGATAGATTCTGTGGAGTAGGCAGTCATGGCCTTTAATTGTGGACCAAATGGTGACTTCACCAGGCTCCCATGGGTATAGCTCCAAACCCATTGCCACACAGACAGCACTGGTTAAACCAGACTCACAAAACAAATACAAAAGGTTTGGCCATGGAAAGGACTTGCAGGGAAGAGAGGGGTAGTAAAGGTGGGAAGGAGGGAGGGAAGAGCAGAGAGGTTAGTGTGAACAGAATGCACTATACACATGCATGACATTGACAGTGACCAAATTTAGTCCGTGTGGAGTTTTAAAAGAAAAATACTCCAAGACTTCAAGACTTCCATTCTAATTGCTGACTGGAACTACTGTCTGAGGGAAAAATAATTTGTGGAAGAAAAGCATTTTCATTCCTACCTCTAAGACGGTCGTCAGTAGAGCATCAACATTTGAACTCTGTCTCAAGATAGCATAGAGGAGTTGGCATAGAGGAGGATGCATTGTGCCTGTCAGTGAAAAGGGAGGCTTAGGGGCATGTCTCTTAAACTTCCCTGTGTACAGCTTGGTTGCCTTTGCTAGGAAGGAATTGGGCATGAGGGAAGGGAAGGCTGTGGGTCTAGTTCCTGTCTCCCGTCTATGACTCTGCCTGCTAGTTCCCTGGGGAAGACATGGATGTTCTTAAGTGTGTGCTTCAGCGTGATTGTGTGGTAGCCAGCTGCTAAAGTGGCTCCCGTATCTCTACCTCTTAATATTCACACCCTATGTAATCCCTTCCATTTGAGCATGGACTGGACTTCAGCCACTTGCTTCTAATGAATATAGTAGGTGAACATGAAAAAAAAAGCTACTTCCATGATGAGGGTAGAAAGGATTGTCGCTTTCATCTAGCGTGCTGGATGCCTTTCTTGCATTAGTTACGATGAAGTAGGATGCTGTATTGTGGAAAACGCTACAGGGAGGAACTGAGGTTAGTCTCTAGCTGGTAGTCAATGAGGAACTGAATGGGGGTTCCTATTCAATAACATTCAAGGAACTAAGTCTTCCAGTGACCACATAAGTGAGCATGGAAACAGATCTCTCTCCAGTTGAGTCTTCAGATAAGGTCTCAACCCGCAGTAGCCTGTTGGTTGTGGTCCCAAGAAGCCCTAGAGCAAAGGCACTGGAACAGTTTTACACCAGTGTCTGATGCGAAGAGATGTGCAGTAGCAACTGTGTGCTGAGATTGACACAGCTTGTCACACAACAGTAGAAAACTAATGCAGGGGAGTCTTTGGGGAAGATGGACTATTGATCTGGTGGTTGAGCACAAGCAGAAGCTATCATTATAAGGAGATCATTGTAGAATCACACTCATCCTTTTTCTCTATGAGGGATTCAGAGGAAAATCCTAAGAGTATTAAGTCAGGAAAGACGTGGGTTGAATTATTGATTCTATTCTAGATGTGGTCTTGGGTATGTCATGTTTAGTGACATCTTTTAGAGTGAGACCTTACCTAGGTTTCATCTAAAATATGAAGTAATTAATTTGGAAGTCTGAAAATCCCAGAAAATCTAGTAAAAAAAAAAAGAAATAAAATTTCTAGAGGTTTTAATGAGAATTGTTCTCTGGACCAGGGTTGAGAGTTACATACCAATTTCAGCTACCCATCTGATCTTTAATTCATGATGTTACTCAGAATCCTTGGGTTTACTTGGCAAACATCATCCTTAAGCTTCACCAGGGATATGGTCATGCTTCATTAACTTTGCAACCCCAAATATATGGTATAGAGAAGCTTAATGGGTATGTGTTGCACATGTTAATGAATGAGTGGTAAACGTGTGGATGGTAGATGCTTCTGTCTGTGCCTTTGTAGGTGTCCTAGCATGATGTGTACTGTTATAACATGGATATGAGAGATGGGGTAATTTAGAATGAATTTAAACGTGTCACAGCCTGATTGACTGCCTAGGATTGAGTGGCTGCATTTGGCATGGTCTAGCTTGCTGCATCATTGCATAGTAGACATAACAAAAAATGCTGGGAAGAGAGCAAGGTGAGGCTAGACTCAACCTTGCGTAAAGAAACTACTACTGCCTTGGTAAGGGACCCACTCCAAAAATAGTGACACTAATTCATCTATGGGGGCAGAGACCTCATAGCCTAATCACTTTTAATTAGGCCTCATCTCCCAACACTGTTGCGCTTAGAGTTTAGCTTCTAGCACATTTTTGCTTTGGGTAGGGGAGACACAAGAAGTAATAGCAAAAGGCCAGGTCTAAAATTTCTACAAGTTGAATATAAATCAACTTCTTTCCCTTTAATAACCCTGGGGCTCTGCGTGGCATTGCTGTGGCTGAGTTGATGTGGGACTAGGGGGTGATGAGAACATGCAGTCCTCTGGGTCTCAGAGAGGAGCATCTGCTGATGTCAGCATTGGGGGAATGGGATGGGAGGAACTGGAGGAATCGTTGATGAAGATGGCATGCTGAGCTGATGGTTGTAACTGATCTCTCTGTGTGTCCCCTCCTCTTGTAGTGCTATAATACTCTTCTGTTGACTTCAAAGCTTGGATTCACAGCACTGTGAGACCTTAGAATTCATTTTAACTATTGGGAACAATTGTCTATGGTTACACTTATAGCGAATACTGAGCTTATTTGATCCCAGTCTTCAAGCATTCTGAGTATTCAAGATAAACTATCTCATCTGCGGCCTGAAGTTTTCTCATAATGGAAACTTTTACGCTGTACAGTCACCACCATATTTCTTTATTTCTGATGGGGCTACGTCTCCCATTTCTGTTCTCTCAAAAATGTTCCTGCTGAGATTGGAGTATGGGAAAGCGGCAGAGTACTTGGTCACCACTGATAAGGTCAGAGTTTTATCTTTAGCCCTGACTGAAAAAATAATTTTCCTTTTGCTGTGGGAGAGGGGAGATGACTGAAAAGAGTTCAGAGGGCCATGGCTGTGACTCTCATGATCCCCCAGTCCAGCTCTCATGCTTCTCTTAGATGCAGGCTAAGAGCAGACTTTAAGGCTCTAGCTGACGGGCATGGTAGACCGGTAGTTAGAATTAACCAGCCCAGCTCAAAAACAAGGAATATAATTTAATAATTGGGAAAAGGAGAAACTCACACGACTGGGGTCCCGCGAGCACCACGCACAGCTGAGAAAGAGAGAAAAACAAGGGGAGGGCACCTGGATCCCCAGGTCCTTCTTCCTTGGCCCCAGGCGGCCACACCCTAGCCAAATGTGATTGGCTGAGCTTCCCCATCATCTAGCCACAGCTCAGTTTTGATCAGACAATGATTTGGGAAGGCTTTCTTTATGTGTGTTGCTTTTATTGGTTAATTAATAAAGCTCTTTTGGCCAATGACTTAGCAGAGTAAAGTCAGGTGGGAAATCCGAGGAGAGGTATAGAAAGAGTATAGGCAAAGTTAGGGAGATGCCATATAGCTGCCGAAGGAGACAGGCACTGGACAGAACTTTATTGGTAGGCCACAACCTCGTGGCAATACATAGATTAATAGAAATAGGTTAATTTAAGATATAAGAGTTACCCAGGAATATGCCTGAGCCATTGACCAAACAGTGTGTAATTACTATAGTTTCTCTGTGAATATTTGGGTTTGAGCTGCCAAGAAACAAACGAGCAGTCTCCATTTACAAGAGGGGGGTCAAGAACTATATGGTTTTCTTTTAAAGTAAAATGAAGAGTCATTGTAAAGACATTTTTTTAACCCTCAAAGGAATAAAAGATACCATGATAGTTAATTTTGTCAACTTGACACACGCTAGAGTCATCTGGGAAGCCTCAGTTGAAAAATGCTTCCATCAGATTGCTTTGTAGGCAAGCCTATGAGGAATTTTGCTTAATGATTGAAATAAGAGGTCCCAGCTCACTGTGGGCAGTGTCAGACCTGAACAGGTGGTCTTGGGTTGCATATGAAAAGGGAGCTGAGTAACACATGGAAAGTAAGCCGGTAAACAGTATCCTCCATGGTCCTTCCTTCAGTTCCTGCCTCCAGGTTCATGCTTGGAGTTTCTTCTCTGACTTCTACAATGTGACTGTGACATAGAAGTCTAAGCCAAATAAACTCATTCCTTCTTCAAGCTGCTTTTGTTATAATGTTTCATCCCAGCAACAGAAAGCAAGCTTGAAGAGATAGTTGACTTTAGTACCATAAACCAGTGATCCTGGCCAAGGAATAAAGATTCAAGTTTTCCTGAATACCAATACTCTGCCATGGAAGTGGTTACATGGGATTTTATTAGCTGTAGAACAAAGAAATTAAGGCATTCTTAGCTTTTGGGCTGATGAAAGCTCGTAGTCTGCTAAGTGTGAGTTGTAAGGTAACGTTTTATTAAAGAGTGCATTTAATATCCATGTATAACCCAAATAAAGTTTGGGTTAAATAGTTTAAAATGTTTTTTATTAGTTCTTTGAGAGTTTCACAAGACGTGTTGTCATCATATTCAGCTCCCGCTCCCTAGACAATTTTTCTCAGATCTACCGTCCTTTCTATCCCACCAAACAGCAGCAGCAGCAACAACAACAACAACAAAAACAACAGCAATAGCAACAACAATAGCAGCAGCAACAACAACAACAGTAGCAGGAGCAACAACAACAGCAGCAGCAGCAATAACAGCAGCAGTAACAACAGCAACAGCAGCAAAAACAACTTTTTTCTTCCTCCTCCTCTTTTCCCTCCTCTTCCCTTTTTCCTTCCTCCTTCTTCCTCTTCCTTTTTTCTTTTCTTCTTAATTCATCAAGACCAATGTGCTGCCCAAATATGCTTGAAAGTGTGGCCTTCCACTGGAGCATGGTAGACTTACCGGGAGCTATACTCTTAGAGAAAATTGTTCCTCCATTTTCAAACATTAACAGAGGCCAATAGCTCTTCAGCTAGAGGTGATTTTTTGTGTCCACATCCCATTTCCAGCCTGGGATTTGGTCTTGTGCAGGTCATGAGCATGCTGCTACAACCACTGACTTCAAACATGCAGCTGCCCGTCTGTGTCCAAAAGACTCTTTCCTCGTCATCAACAGCATCTGGCTTCCCCACTCTCTCCACCCCTCTTCTGCAGTGGACGCTGGAACTTAGGAGGGAGTGCATTACGTTTGTTTTATTTAGAGCTGGATATTCTACAATCCTTTATTCTTTGCACCTCAACCAGTTTTCTCTCTCCCTCCTCTCTGAGTGTGTTTCAGAAAGATTCTTTTATTTTATTTTATTTTAAATTTATTTATTTATTAAGGATTTCTGCCTCCTCCCCGCCACCGCCTCCCATTTCCCTCCCCCTCCCCCATCAAGTCCCTCTCCCTCATCAGCTCAAAGAGCAATCAGGGTTCCCTGACCTGTGGGAAGTCCAAGGACCGCCCACCTCCATCCAGGTTTAGTAAAGTGAGCATCCAAACTGCCTATGCTCCCCCAAAGCCAGTACGTGCAGTAGGATCAAAAACCCATTGCCATTGTTCTTGAGTTCTCAGTAGTCCTCATTGTCCGCTATGTTCAGCAAGTCCGGTTTTATCCCATGCTTCTTCAGACCCAGGCCAGCTGGCCTTGGGTGAAAGATTCTAATGTGATAGGTTTCTACATGACTCCTCCCTCTTCTCTCTCCCTCCCTCCCCCCCTCCTAAACTTTTATTCTTCTGTCATACATCACATCCTGACCACAGTTTCTCTTGCCCCTATTCCTCCCAGTCCCTCCCCACACCTCTCCTCTCTCCAGATCTATTCCTGTTTTCCTTTGAAAAAAAATCAAAAGGTAGCACTTCCAGAGACACCCTCTGAACATGGCCTAACAAGATACAAGACTGGGCACAAACCCTCATATCAGGGCTGGCTGAGGCAACTCAGAAGGAGGAAAAGGGTCCTAAGTGCAGGCCAAAGAGAGAGACATCCCCTCACTTCTACTTTTGGGACTCTCACAAGAAGACCAAGCTACACAACCATGAGGAATATGCAGAGGGCCTAGCTCAGATCCACACAGGGTCTGGGCTTGTTGCTTCAGTCTCTGTGAGCCCCTATGAACCCAGGTTAGTTGATTATTTGGGCTATGTTCTCAACCCCTCTGACTTTCACAATCTTTCCTCACCCTCTTTTGTGGGGTTCCCATGGCTCCACCTAGTATTTGGCTGTGGGTCAATGGATGACGGCCCTCTGCTGACAGACGATCTAGAGAATAGCAGAATATCATTAGGGACAATTTCATTGACTGATTTTCTTATCAGTTGTGTTTGGTTCTATCCTGGGTCTCCGGACTGTCCTACTCCTGGTTCCTGGCCATTCAGGCAGTGTCAGGTGCGGGCCTCAAGTTGGACCAGTCATTGGTTGGCCACTCCCACATATTCTGTACCACCATTACCCCAGCTCACCTTGCAGGTTGGACAAACTGTAGGACAAAGGTTTTATGGTTGTTGTCTCAGTCCCTTGCTAGGAGCCTTGCTTGCTTGGTTATACAGAAGATGACCAGTTCCATATTTCCCACACCTAGGAGCCTTGCTTGCTTGGTTATACAGAAGATGACCAGTTCCGTATTTCCCACACCTAGGAGCCTTCACTACGGTCACTCTTTTAGATTCCATTGCCTCCACATGCCCCCCAGTTCCAGTCATCTCTCCCAGTACTCACTCACCCCACTGCGCACACCCCCACCTGATCCCTCCTGTTCCCATCTCCACCTTCCGAGTCTACCCACAAAATCTATTCTGTTTCCCCTTCCCAGAGAGATTCATATGTCCCCCCCCCCTTGAGCCTTCCTTGTTACTTAGCCTCTCTGGGTCTGTGGATGATAGCATGATTTTCCTTTACTTTATGGCTAATGTCTACTTATAAGTGAGTACACACCACGTTTTTCTTTCTGGGTCTGGGTTACCTCACTTAAGATGATATTTTCTAGTTCCATCCATTTGCTACAAATTTCATAATGTCATTTAACAGGAGAGTAAGGCTCCATTGTGTAAATGTATCACGTTTTCTTTATCCATTCTTTGGCTGAGGGACATCTAGGTTGTTTCCAGGTTCTGGCTATTATGAATAAGGCTGCTATGAACATAGTTGATCAAGCGTCATACAGTGGTAAGTTTCCACATGACTTTTTCAAAAATTCTTCTTTTTATAGAATCACAAGGACATCAGTTCATACATATTTGAGAAATGTCAGATTTTCAGAGGAACCAAAAATAGCCAATGATACTTGGACTCTGGTCTGTAATGTTTTAACTCTCTGTAACTCTTGAGATTTAGCCATTTGATCTCAGAATCTTTAACACAAGGTTAGCTTCTCTCCCTGTTCCCTTTCCAACCTCCCCTGCCCCTCTTCTCCTTTCCTGGAACTTCAGTTCACAATGGGATCCAATGATTCTGTTTATCTTTGGGATACTGACATGGAATTTGTGTTTAGGTAGAGAAAGAACTGGGATAGGGGATGATATCAATGCATGATTAACGAACAGTCCTGGTCAAGACGTGGTCCTGCCCACGATTATCCTAGCTCCAGTTCTACAGGGTAGTCTGAGGACATGTGCATTGCTTGAGCAGACAGGGTGTCTTAGGTGTCTTCAGCGCATGGTTACTTCTGCTCCTTTTCATGGGTAACTGCCCACATATCAGGGTAGAGGGACTCTCGGAAAACACTTCTAAATTTTGCTCCTAAAGAAACAACAGGGCTGCCTCCTCTGGTCCTGGGTCAAGGCTAGGCTAATATTTTGAACAGAGTAGCTGTGTTGTCACATTGTCCCCCTGGCTCTTGTTTCCATCTTTGGTTTTACTCCTCCTTTCTTAAAACATGTTTTCAGGATTGATTGACTCCACTGTGCTGTCCGGGTGTGAGGTGCAGAGCCTGAGTGTGGCAGTTGAAAAGGCACAAGGACAACTCTCCTGCTCTTACAACCTCAGGGCCAGCTCTCCCACCTGCCTCTGGCATTGACCAGGGTGATTTCTCCCTTGCCATCACATGACAGATAAGTATTGACGAGGGTGATTTCTCCCTAGCCATCACATGACAGATAAGATTGCTGGGAAGAATCTCCCCTGACGTGTGACAGACGAGTAACAGGGACAGCTCTCCCGTGCTCACAACCTTGGGGCTAGCTCAGCCACACCTCTACCAATGGGGTTGTCTCTATTGTGCTGCCCAGGGGAGGTGCAGGGCCTGCCTGCCAGAGTTTTTGCAGCCGGTAAGGGACTGGGGCAGCACTCCATTGCATATGGCCTTGGGAGTCAGTCCTTTTACCTGCCTCAGGTACTGATGGGTGGGGTTGGGGTGGGGTCGGGGAGGGCATCTCTTTCCTGTCCCTGTTACAACAGGACAGATGAGTTTGGGGTTGGCTCAGCCACACCTCCACATTGATCATCCATCAAGTGGCAGCATGGGCAGGGGAGAGATACCTTCCCCCACCTCCACCCTACCATCCATCAATGCCTCAGGCGGGTGGGGTGGGAGAGCTGCCTCTGTTCCCCACCAGATACAACACCTGGGAGGGCAGGCCCTTTACCACACCTGGGCAACACAGGGAGCCATGTTGGCAGAGGTGTGGGTGAGCCAGCCCTGAAGTTGTGAGCATGGGAGAGCTGTCCCTATTACTCATCGGACATGTGGCAGGGAAGATGCTCGCCGTCAAAGCCTAAGGCAAGTGGAGAGCTGGCCCTGAGGTCAACAGCTAGAAAGCTGTTCCCACCCCTCATTGACTGCCCTGACACTATGCCTGGGCAGCTCAGTAGAGCTGGCCTTGAAGGTATAGGTTAGGGAGAACTAACCCTGAAGACTTGAAAGCAAGAGAACTGACTCAGCCCCTTGCTCATCACTGCAAGGGGTGAACTAGCCAGGGCAAGGCAGGAGAGCTCACTGTGGTGGTGAGGACAGGGGAAAGCTGGCGGGCTCGTGGGCTGACCAGGATTAAGAGTTGGCCCACCCCAACATTCACACCATCAATGATCTGCTACAGCACGTGAAGGGACTGGTCCTGTAGACCCAAAACTGCAGGATTTCCACAACACAGGGCCACAACAGAATAACCAAGAGGAGTTCCAATGAGGTTCCAGTATGGATAATGTGACAGAAATCAGAGGTCTTGAACCAGACCAATGACTCTTTGCAATGAGAATTTGCAAGTAAAGATTTATGGCTAAAAGGGTAAACTGTGTGACTCTCTGTGTCACACTGCAGCTTTCGTGGAGAGATTGATTTTTCTTCTCTTTTTCTTCCTTTTTTTTCTCTTAAATTTTATTTCATTTTATTTTGAGGGGAGGTTGCAAGGGCAGAGGGCAGATATGAAGGATGGAGAAATGAATGGGATGGAGATGCATGATGTGAAAGGCACAAAGAATAAATACAAAAGAAAGTTAAAAATATTTTCAGAGACTGGAGCTATGGCTCGCGGGTTAAGGGAGTACTGTTTACCGCTCTTGCAAACACTACAGCTTGCTTTTCAGCCCCTATGTCTGGAGACTCACAACCAGATGAGTAATCTCCAGATAAGTAATACTCCAGGTCTAAAGACTCCAACTCCTCCTCTGACCTCCATGGGACCTGCACTCATGTACATGGGCACACATAGATATGCACAATTAAAAATTTAATAATGAAACAAAATCTTTCAAGAATATTTTTACTCCTGACTTCTTTATGGAACATGAGTGCAGGTCCCATTGGACTTCCCACAGGTCAGGGAACCCTGATTGCTCTTCGGGCTGATGAGGGAGGGGGACTTGATCGGGGGAGGGGGAGGGAAATGGGAGGCGGTGGCAGGGAGGAGGCAGAAATCTTTAATAAATAAATGAATTAAAAATAAATAAATAAATAAATAAAGAATATTTTCAGCAGAATATTATTTACAAAGCTCATATCGTGTTTTTGTTTAGGCAACTTCATTGACATAATTTATGAACCAAATGGCTCATAATTAAAAATACAAAATTCTATTTTTTTTTAATATCTATGGTTGTAACTGTCAGTGCTCCATAAATTAGGATGCTTCTCACCCATGGAAATGGCAAACACCCATTAGTAGCTGCTACTTGTTCCCCATTTCCATCCCTACCGGGCAAATGTTGTCTCCGTGGTTTTGTCTATTTGGACATTTCATATTAAAGGGATTTATACAGTATTTGTTTATTTTGCCAACTTCTTTTGTTTAGTGTAATTTTTAAGGTTTACCCAGGTTGTAGCATATTTCAGTACGTTTTTCTTTTTTGAGAATACTTTAGAGATGAGGAAAAAAAACACAAAGAAGAAAAGTAAAAAAGCAAAGTCTTATTGCAAGATAGCATTGCTCGCACATGGGTGTGCCTTTCTCACCTCTTGGGTGAGTTTGTGGACTTGTACACTTGCATTTGTATTTGTGTGGGTGTGTTGCACTGAGATAATGGCAGATATAGTGTTATATCTTGCTTGTAGGTCCTGGATATGTTATGGTTTTGGTCCCTTTAAGAGACAAGCCACACCCATTCTCCTCCCCATCCGCTGAGGCAGGCTGATCTTCAGCTTCTGGCCTGAGCTCGC
>NC_022022.1:6729273-6749408 GCF_000317375.1 Microtus ochrogaster
TCTCTCTCTCTCTCTCTCTCTCTCTCTCTCTCTCTCTGTCCCCCCTTCACCCTTCCTCCTCCATAACCCCCTGAATAAACATTCAACCTCACCCTGCATGTCGTGTCTATCCATGTCTCTGTCGTCTGCCCGCCTGCCATATGTCTCCCTGCCTGGAACCAGCCATTGCTTGGGGACCAGCAGCCGTCTCTGCCTGGGGCCCACTGCCTGCTGCCACATGGCCTGCCACCACTGCTCTGAGACCAGCAGCTGTCTCTGCCTGGGACTGGCTGCTCCCAGGGCCAGCTGTCTGCCGCCACATGGCCCGCCACCACCACTGCTCAGGTCACCGCTCTGGGACCGGCAGCCATTTCTGCCTGGGACTGGCTGCTCTCAGGGCCCGCTGCCTGCCACCACATGGCCCGCCGCCACCATTTGGGACCTACAGCATTTCTGCTGCCTACTGCCACCAGGGATCTTGCAGCATTTTTAAAAAAGAACAACAGGATATACTTAAAAGTGGTTTCTTGCTGGGTGGTGGTGGTGAACGCCTTTAATCCCAACCCTCTAGAGACAAAGGCAGGTGGAGCTCTGTGAGTCCCAGGCCAGCCTGGTCTATAAAGTAAGCTCTAGGACAGCCAGGTCTACACAGAGCAACCCTATCTCAGAAAAGATAAACAAAAGCAAAAAAGTGGCTTCACATAGTATTGATATTCTTTGATAACATGGTCTTGTGATAGTCCCTCACGTTGATATACTACAAGTAAAAACTTTTTCTTTATTGTTGAAAGTTTAGCTCATTTTTTCATATTCTTACTATTAAGTAATTATAAATAATATTGAATTGACTTCATGAGAAGTTTAAACACACACACACACACACACACACAGGTATGATCACTATATGCCAATATTCTAATTCTTCTGATTTCACTCTTTTGAAAAGAAGACAGTAAACTGTCATGTCTCCCAGTCACTTCCCTTCCCTTCTTGTGGATTTCTTTTGAATTATAAAGCACATTAAGCCTCTACTAAACCTAGTTCAAACGAGGTTCTCGAGAACCACAGCTAGTTTTGCAAATAAACAGTTGTAGCCATTAGGGGGTTGGTGAAGCTATGGGGAGACAAGTTTTCGATTTGTGGGAACTGTAATTGAAGCAAGTCTGTGTCTGACAAAAATAATTCAAATAGTCACCTACTTGGCCCAAGGAGTCCACTCAAAAATGTAAGGTGTAGATTGTTCAGATCAAGCCAAGAGGGACTGAAGAAATAGCTCTGTGTTTGAGACCATTTATTGTTCTTTCAGAGGATTTGTGTTCAGTCCCTAATACCCACATGGTAGCTCACAACTGTCTGGAACTTCAGTTCTAGGGGGTCCAACACCCTACATGTCATCTAGAGACAAAACACACACACACATAAAATCAAATATTTCTAAGAAGATCAAGAGTCATTTTGCCCATAAAAATCTTGACGTGAGAACCATAATACATCTAGTATGTATTGTCACTGTGCATCAAGTATGTTACCCATGTGTCCACTGTCAGCTGGGACTGAACCCAGAACCTCATGCACAACAATCAAATGCTCTGCCACTGAGCTATGTTCCTCCAGTGAGGATTAATATTTTAAGTAACAATTTGAGTTTCAGAGAAAAATTGGGCAGGAGGTACGGGGTTCCTGTAGCTGCACAGCCTATAAATGCCCAGCCTCCTTGTGTCAATATCCTGAACTCAAAGAATGCATTTGTTACATCAGTGAGTCTGCATTGGCCCTCTGTCTCCAAGGTTTTGCTTTTTCCACAGTGTCACACATTTGGAATTTTACAATATTGAGCTTTTTATAACCAGCTTTTTTCACTTACTGACATACCTTTAAGGTTCTCCCAGTCATTTCCTGGTTTGGTAGCTTTTTTTCTTCCTGGGAACTGAATAATGTCCAGGGGTACCAACATTTATCAGAGTACTTATTAAAGAACATCATAGCAGTTACCAAGTGTGGGCAGTTGCCAATGGAGTTCCTTGTTGTGAAGATTCATGCAGTTGTTTTCTATGAATATGGATGTATATTTAAATGTCTTTGGGTAAATACCATAGCTTGTAGTTGTCATTTCTTTCAGATGTTTAGTTTTGTGCAAACTGGTGAACTGTTTTACAGAGTGGCTATGCTGGTTTATATATTCACCAGCAGTACACATCCTTGCTAACATTTGGTGTCTGTGGTGGTTTGACTGTTGACAGAGGTTTTCTGTCCTGCCTGATCCCACAGCTGTTCAGTCCCAAAGAAACACACAGAGGTCTACATTACATAAACTGGTTGTCCTATTAGCTCAGCCTTCTTATTAACTCTTATAACTTATATTAGCCCATAATTCTTGTCTCTGTTAGCCACAGGGCTTGGTGCCTTTTTCGGCAAGGCAGTCTCATCCTGTCTCCTCTGTTTCTGGGTGATGGCTTCAGACTGTGTCTTCCCCCTTCCCAGAATTCTCCTGTTCTCGTTGTTCTGCCTCTACTTCCTGCCTGGTTGCTCTGCCTATACTTCCTGCCTGGCTACTAGCCAATCAGCATTTTATTAAACAAGTACAAGAAACAAATCTTTACAGGGTGAAACCATTGTCCCGCAGCAGTTTGACTTTTCCATATTCCAGTAGGTATACTGTGGTATCCTATTGTTGCTTTAATCTGTAGTTCCTTAAATACACGTGACATTGAGCATCTTTCTATGTGTCTATTTTCTATCTCCATACTTCCCTTAGTGAAATATCTGATCATGTCTTTTGTCTACTTTATATCAGGTCATATTGTGATGCAGAGTACTTCAACGTTTTAAAACGTCCCTTTCTGAGATATAATATGTATTTTTTTTGAAGTGACAAAAGTAACACCATCTTGTTGTGACTTCATTGTGTATCTTCTTAGCCCTCTACCTTAGAACAGTCATGTTTGCCTTAGCAACATATAACCATGGTCCAGATTCATGAATCAAAATAATTAATGCTTAAAATAATCAAAACAGGGTTTACGTAGAAAATAATTTTTATGTTATACCTGAAATAACTATTATGTTGTAACTAAACCAATGTTGCAAGTTTACTCTGGCCCTTATCTAATATTGATGCAATTGTGGTTTTTGCTTTTAAAGATGCTGAGCCCCTGAGCTTTAGTGCTAAGAGACTTTGAGTTATGAGCCTGCTCTTGGTCATTGGCTAAAATTAAAGAACCCTCATTCTCTTAATTGGCTTAGTTAGTGTGGTAGCTATATCTTTCTCGAATGAAAGGATTACCCTCTGGATCAGGGTGTCATCTTATGCTCATCTCCTGAGCAATGGGGGGCACTCAGTTGGTATTCTCTTTATGTAATCACCTTGGTTTTTTCGTTTAGAAGTTTCAATTTATCTGTTGGAACATAGAAGAAAAAGCAGCTTCATTGTTATTTTAAATTAGGCTCCATAAAATACAGGGCTATTACTCAAGGGGTTGTGTTCAGGGAGCACTTGCATTTTTAGACAAAATAATGCCACTATCTGCTTGTCAAATTATATTCATACCCTGGACTTCTTTCTTTCTTTCTTTCTTTCTTTCTTTCTTTCTTTCTTTCTTTCTTTCTTTCTTTCTTTCTTTCTTTCTTCCTGAGACTATGTTTCTCTGTGTAGCCCTGGCTGTCCTAGAACTCACTCTGTTGGCCAGGCTGACCTTGAACTGAACTCACAGAAATGTGCTTGCCTCTGCTTCCTAAGGACTGGGATTAAAGGCATATGCCACCGTGTCTGGCCCTGTTTCCCCCTTGAAGCAAACAAATCTACAACAACTCAATCAAACCTCCAACTGCTAAATCCGAGATTGAAGAGATGATCTATGTTGTGCCAATTAGAAGTTATTACAGAAAGCATGGCTATTATCAGGGAAGTTGGAGGAGATTTCACAGCATATTCATCAGCAGGGGTGCACGAACAAGTTTAGTTATGAGGTAGTTAGAGGGTGAAGGTTGACTTGGCCCTCTGGCTTGCTTAGCTAGTTTTTCAAATACAGCCCAGGCTCGTCTGCCCAGGGATTGCTCTGTCCACAGTAGGCCAGGCTCTTTATCAATTAGTAATTAAGAAAATCCTTCCAAAACATGGGTACAGGCTAATCTGATTGAAGGAGTCCTTCAGCTGGCATTCCCTCTTCCCAGCGGACTTTAGGCCTATGTCAAGTTGACAGCTGAAGTTAACTATGTCAATCACGGAGGCAGATTAGTACTGAGGCATTCCTATTCTCATATGATGAGAAGGTGGAACTAAAGTTATTGGGGTGTAAATGGGGGATATAGAAAGATATGGTGCCTGGCACGCAGTTCTGCAATAGAGAAAACACTGGTTCAAAAAGGGATCAAAGGAGTCTGGGGCTATAGAGCATCTTAAAGAAGAGCAAAGCCCATCTAGACGTGGCCATATCCTCCAGGAAATGGGTGAGGCTGGTTTCTTATGCGTGAGTTTGGGTAGCAGACTTTAATCTTTGCAATTATCTTATGTCTATAAACTTTATTGAAAAGGTGTGAATTCATTTGACAAAACTAATATGGTCAGAATAAAGATATTGGTGAAAGACTGGAAGAGTTCATTTTAATTTAGTCACAGAGTCTTGAAAATGAGTTTCAAAATCTTCCTCTTGCTATTTTTTCTTTTTGGAGGCCAGTTACTAACTAGAATGAACATTAGGAAATAGTTCATAAAATTTCCATAATATCCTGTGTCAGAACCTTGAATAATTCAAACATTCATTTGGTCTCTGCTGTTTTATGTTTCAGACTTGACTATATGAATTAAAGTTTAAAAATTCCCAATATATCTTGCAGGATGGAATGAGTAAAATGACATCATGATAACCCTGTCCCATTTCTTTTTGAACATATATTGTTATTTTAATTGATGCATAGTAATTGCACACAATTATGGTACAACATAGCATTTTAATAATGTATAATGTACATAATAATCAGATGAAGATAATTGGTATGTCACATTAGACTTAACTATCTCCTTTCTTGCTGATACATGGCTATTTTACACAGTCAATTAATTGTTGTCAACTGTAGGTATCCTATAGAACATTAAATGTTATTCCTTCATCCACATACACTATGGTGAGAGCTGTTAGTTTTCTTTTCTCCATTCCTCTATATTTTTGAGGATACGGGGCTCAAATTCCTAGATTGGATGGGGCCGAAGAAGAAAAGCCTTGCATATCACGTCAAGGTCTTGTCTTCCCCTTGTAGGCAACTCAGTAGTTCTTTATAATCTGGAAAAGCGAATCAGGTCTGGACTGATCTCAGCGACTGACCGGCAGCCTGAAAGAATCACGTAGTGAGCCTGCTGCCAGGCAGCTGAGCGGGCTTAGCGGGGAGAGGTCCCTGGATGCAGATCTGATGGCCTGGATGTATGTTCCACAGAGGAGCTGGAGAGAAGCAGCTGCCTTCACACCTGCTCCTGCACATCCTCTCTCCCGTGTGTGTGTGTGTGTGTGTGTGTGTGTGTGTGTCTCTCTCTCTCTCTCTCTCTCTCTCTCTCTCCGGATCTCTCTCACTGCCTCTGTCTCCCCCATGTGTGTCTGTGTGCATGCATGTGTGCCTGTGTGTCTGTGTTCCTCTCTCTGTCACACCTCATTTCTCTTTCTCCATAGGAATGGGATATGCAGCAGCTACATGACTTTAATCTCTGTGCTTACCTTGCTAAAGTGTTATTCATATTGAATAAATACTGGAATTCTCATTGTATGGTTGCAGTGGGAATCAATGATCTCGAGTTGCTCACAGTTTACACATAACCAGATCAAAACATAAGACAACTACACACACACACACACACACACACACACACACACACACACACACACACACACAATCTCTATTTTAGCACCAAAAAACCTAACAGCATGCACTAGCCGTCTTTGGTCTTTAGCTCAGTTCTAAAGGTGGGTATACTTAGGCAGTATGTACTGGTCTGGGAGGGAGAATAGACTCACGGGTGCTGTAGCAGTTCGGGTGAGTGGTGAGTACCCTATGTACCAATTGCCTCCTAGGGAAGTTTCTGCCGAGGAAAGAGCGTTCTTTATTGGAAGACCGTAATTAGTATGTACCATGAAGACTAGAGCCGGCTTCCACGCGGGGATTGAGAAAAAATCTAGACAGCAGGGTCAGCATGGTGGTTTGGGGAGCTGCGAGAAAGGGCATCAAGCAGTCCTTGGTGATGGCAAGCCTGAGAGAATTTAGGAAGAGGCTGTGTGGTACTGAACTTGATGTAGCCACCTTCACCTCCATCCATATGTGCCACAAAAATGTACCCACCCAGAGATACTTTTCCTAAAAGATGTCAGGAAACGGTTGACTCTCACACCAGGGGTGAGAGCCTTAGACAGCCACAGAGGGAACTAATTTAGCAACTGACCATGACCTACAGACCAGCACAGTGTTTCCACTCCCAGAGAGCACCCTCCAATTTTTACCAATTTCTACCCTGTTCTTCCTTCAAGACAACTACAGAACCAAGGCAGGGTTAAGCAGAGTGAAGGATTTCAGCTTCCGTCTGTAAGCCCGCCACCCGAAGCTCTGAATGGAGAGCAAGGGGCAACGAACAGAATACATACCTGAAAGGGCCATGGAAGTGTGGAACTCTGCTTTTAAAATATTTAAGACTTCCCGAACACCATGTTCACCCTAAAAAATAGGAGGGGAGAGCCAGAGCTTTGACAGAACATTCTGACCGCCTGTTGGTGGCTAACTGTGTGTATGGTCAGCACTGTTGCAGAGAGGAGAGAATCAGAGAAAGCAGGATTATGTGGAGACTAAAGAAAACAAAGCGGGAAAGGAAGGGTGAGGGATGGTGAAGTCTGTGCAATACTGTGGAGGCCTGCAGGGGAGGCCTGCAGGGGAGGCCTGCAGGGGAGGCCACCTGAAACTCTTTTGCAAGCGTCTTCACTGGAAGTTGGGTTGCAGAAACCCGTGGGAATGAATGCCAAGTACAGAATCTCTTGCTAGCAATCCTACCTTGTAGGTAAGGCCCCAAAGGATTGGTCTTCCGAGAAAAATGCACTTAGCCCCAAGGGCCAGCGCCTTCAGCACATCATTGCCGGTTCGAACCCCACCATCCATGTATACTTCAACTCTCCCTTTGACAGCAGCCACCACTTCTGTCAGGGCATCGATCTGAGAAAGAAAGACACACGGGTTCAGGTGATTCTGCTTAGCTTCTTGTGGCATCGTGAGATGAATGTCCTCCCAAAGTAGAAGAGGACCAGGCCATCCGAGCAAACTCTAAGTCCTTCACTGTTTTCTCCAACTGTGCTTGCAGTCTCCTGAGGCCTGGAGCCTCCTGAGGACCAGACGAGAGTCCCGCTCACTGTCCCTGCAGCCGTTTTCATCTCCCCTCCAGTCTAGCTTCTGACTTCTGGCGATCCTCTCCAGGTTGGACAATTTGCTTGGTTCCTGATTATATATTCGGGGGTCGTCTTCCCAGTCACGGGATTCACTTGGCCCTAGGGAACCTGTTGTCCTTCAGATTCCTTCTCTCATCTGTTTCTAAGATGTCAAAGTCAGAGATGTCCTCTGCTGCTTTGACACCAAGTCTTTTTATTTTTTTTTAAGAAGAATAAATATGACCAGATCCTGACACTATGAAAGGAAGCCATCAAAAACTGCCCAAGTCTGAGCAGAGACATAATTAAAAAAATGAATGAAAGAATTTTGTACTTTGATGTTGATATGGAGGGAACACAGGATGTATGTTAGACCCATGTAATAACTTGAGAAAACTCATGTCCAAGTATGATCTGGAATATTTTTATGATGCTGTAGAAAAGGAAGTAAGTGTATTTATAAAATCCCCTCTAGACCTCCGCAGCAGAGCAGTTGATAGTAATTGAGAAGTAGAGCGCAAGCCAAGAGAGATAGTGCCTGGAAGCCCAGAACTCAGGAAGCAGAGGCAAAGAGAACCAGGAATTCAGGGTCAGCCTGGGCTACATAACATACGAAGACACAGGTGAGCTTGCACACACAGACACATACACACACCGATGAGCATGCACACACCCACACATACACACAGGTGAGCATGCAAACACATATACACACAGAGACACAGATGAGCATGCGTGCACATACACAGACACAGGTGAGCATGCAAACACATATACACACAGAGACAAGGTGAGCATGCAAACACATATACACACAGAGAGACACAGATGAGCATGCGTGCACACACACAGACACAGGTGAGCATGCAAACACATATACACACAGAGACACAGGTGAGCATGAGTGCACACACACAGACACAGGTGAGCATGAGTGCACACACAGAGACACAGGTGAGCACGCACACACATACATATATACACACAGGTGAGCATGCACACACCCACACATACACACAGGTGAGCCCCCACACACATACACATATACACACAGGTGAGCATACACACATAAACACACATACACACAAGTGAGCATGCACACACGCACATACACAAAGGTGAGCATGCACACACAGACACAGGTGAACATACACACATACACACACATATACACAGATGAGCAAATACACACTAAACAAATAAATAAATGTAAAAACTAAATTAAAAAGCAAATACATGAAATAATAACAGTAGAAATTGGTTTTAGCCTAGGGTTTAGAATAGTTCATTTTTAATAAGTTAGAGCAGGCCATTTACTGAATTCCTCTGAAAACGCTGTGTCTTGATTCCAAGAGGAAGCACAAAGACGGTGTTTTCTTTTCTATTTTTTTTTGGTGGGGGAGGAAAGGATTTATTTTTCTTTATTGTTTTTATTGAGCTATATATTTTCCTCCACTTTCCTCCCTTCCTCTTCTCTCCCCTTCTACTTTCTCCTGTGACTGCCAGGCTCCCGATTTACTCAGGAGATCTTGTCTTTTTCTACTTCCCATGTAGATTAGATCCATGTATGTCTCTCTTAGGGTCCTCTTTGTTGTCTAGGTTCTCTGGGGTTGTGAATTGTAGGCTGGTTTTTCTTTGCTTTATGTCTAAAAGACACTTATTAGTGAATACATATTACATTTGTCTTTCTGGGTCTGGGTTACCACATTCAATATGGTTTTTTCTAGATCCATCCATTTGCCTGAAAATCTCAAGATGCCATTATTTTTTACTGCTATGTAGTACTCCCTTGTGTAAATGTACCACAATTTCTTTATTCATTCTTTGGTTGAGGGGCATCTAGGTTGTTTTCATGTTCTGGGTATTACAAATAATGCTGTTATGAACTTAGTTGAGCAAATGTCCTTGTGGTATGATTGAACATCTTTTGGGTATATATCCAACAGTAGTATTGCTGGGTTTGAGGTAGATTATTTCCTAATTTTCTGAGAAATTGCCATACTGATTTCCAAAGCAGCTGTACCAGTTTGCACTCCCACCAGCAATGCAGAAGTGTTCCCTTTACCCCATATCCTCTTCAGCATAAGCTGTCATCTATGCTTTTGATCTTGGCCATTCTGACAGACGTAAGATGGAATCTCAGAGTTGTTTTGATTTGCATTTCTCTGATGGCTAAGGATGTTGAGCATTTCCTTATGTGTCTTTCAGCCATTTGAGATTTGTCTCAAATATTTGGGACAAGGACAGTGTGTTCTACGGAGACTCACAGAACAGGCTTACTCATCTCTTTGAAGTATTTTCTTTTGAAGATGCAATTGTGAGGGGCCTTGCTCAGGCTTATTGACGAGACAGAAGTGTTGATAAGGTTAAAATCCAAAGCTACATTCTGGTCCTTAACCTGATCTCCTTGTTGGCTCAGCACTCTTGGCTTGAGTCACTGCTCAGAGAGAGGAGTGTTATCTCAAGGCAATCTCCACTGAGGTTTTGGCTTGCTTAGTTGCGTCAAATGCTTTGCTCATTGAAAGTCAATATATGAGGAGAAATCGGAAAAAGCAGACACCAAACCCACCCATTATTAACAATGAAGCTCTATTCATTCTTTGCACACCAGACCCTGGAAGTGAAGGGCCCATTTCCAGTCCCCTGCTCCCTTCATCTTCTCCTGACTTGAAAGGCACAGCTACACCTCTCAATCAGCTTCACTGAGAGGCCCAGCAGAGTGAGCCTTTCTCCACACAGGCCTGGCATCCCACTGTTCTCAATAGGCAGAGCCTGCTAGGAAAGGAGTGATGGGCAGCTAAAGTCATTCGGCTCCACAAGTCCCAGAGTCCAGCTAGAGCAGCTTTGGGATCCCCAGTCTTAGAAGATATCTTCTAAAGAATTAATCAAGGACACACTTCAGGTTTTAAGTGTGTTCGATGTATTGTTTAGAATATTTTTTAAAATGAAGTCAGGCATAGTGGTGCATGCCTGTAATTCCCACACTCAGGAAACAGAGGTGGGAAGACAGAGAATCCAAAGCTAACATGGGCTACATGGTGCAACCCTATCTCAATCAAAAAACAAACAAACCAAACCAAAAGAAACAAAGTAGGAAATACTGGAATCAATGCAGATGTTCAACTATAAGGGGTTGATTATATAAATTGTCCGTTCATGACACAACATTAAAAAGAAGAGAGACATGAATAGAAGTATATGCCTAATACAATGGGCAACTGAATAGAAGGAAATTATGAAACATATTAATATGTATATATATTTTAAAGCAAAAGATCTATTTTTATAAGATATTTTATTATTTCTATTTTTTGTGTGTTTATATTTTTATTTTACTGGAAACAAAGCCTATGAAGAGAAGAAAGTGAAAGTCACTTGATGAAACTACTATAAATTCCATTTGAAGTAGAATTTGAAATTCTATTCCTTACGCTCATGTAGATTTACAACAGTTTTAACTAACATTTCTTTAGTTTTATTTATTTTCTGCATATAACTTTAGAGCCATTTTAATTTTGATTCAATTCTGCTTTTCCAGAGAGAAAACCAGACTAGCACCAATTTAAGAAATCAAATTCCAGTTTATCCTTCCTCACACTGCAACAATGGTCATGCATCTATTTATTTTTCTTATTTTTTTATCAATTTTATATACCAACCACAATTCCCCCCTCTTTCTCACCTCCCCCAGCCCACCCCCATCCACTCCTCAACCTGACAGAGGGTTGATCTCCAAAATACATAAAGAACTCAAGAAACTAGACATCAAAATACCAAATAATCCTATTTAAAAGCAGAGTACAGATCTAAACAGAGAAATCTCAGCAGAAGTGTGGAGACCCAAAACCGTGAGCCGACTCCACCTTGTCTGAAAGTAAAAGAGTTATTAACAACAGGTGTGGCTACAAACGAGCGATTCTGGCCTAGGGTGTGGCTAATTAGTACTTTGAGTGTTGAAGTAGATCTGCTCCACCTGGACCAAAGGTTGGCCAATTCAAGGCTTTTCCTTGCTTCATGATCATGAAGCCTGTTGCCTCCCCGACTCCCATTTTGGAGTGACGTATTACAAGCATGTGGGTAAATGAGGCGAGTATTCCCTGAGTTCAGTGTTCACCGAGTGACCCTCCTGACGCTGGCCTTTGTGTTTCTTTCTTATCTCCTCTCACCTAACATTCTAATCCTCAAGCTCCTACCCTGGGACATACCAACCAGCTGCGGCTAGGATCACGGCAGAAGTCACCCCAAAAAGGTGGCTCCCAACATAGAAGGATCTCAGCTGGCTGAAAGACATTTAAAAAACTGTTCAGCATCCTTACCAGGGAAATGCAAATCAAAATGACTCTGAGATACTGTCTTACACTTGTCAGAATGGCTAAGATCAAAAACACTGATGACAGTTTATGCTGGAGAGGATGTGGAGTCAGGGTATCACTCCTCCTCTGCTGGTATGAGTCCAAACTTGTACAGCCACTTTGGAAATCAGTATGGCAGTTTCTCAGAAAATTGGGAATCAATCTACCTCAAGACCCAGAAATTCCTTACTTGGGCATATAGCCAAAGGATGCTCAATCATACTACAATGACACTTGCTCAACTATGTCCATAGCAGCATTATTCGTAATAACCAGAACCTGAAAACAACCTAGATGCCCCTCAACCAGAGAATGGATAAAGAAAATGTGATGCATTTACACAAAGGAGTATTATTCAGCTGCTAAAAACAATGACAATATGAAGTTTTCAGGCAATGGATAGAACTAGAAAAAAAAATCACCATGATTGAGGTAACCTAGGCCCAGAAAAACAAATATGGTATGTACGCACCCATAAGTGGATACTAGATGTAAATCAAAAGATAACCAGACCACAATCCATAGCTCCAGAGAAGCTACATAACAAGGTAAACCCTAAGAGGGACACACTGATCGTCCTGGGAGGGGGAAAGAGATGAGATCTCCTGGGTACACTGGGGACTGGGGTGGGGGTAAAGGGAAAGGACAGGAGATAAGAACATGTGGGAATGGGATGGTTGGTTGGGGGGGGGATGGAGTGGGAGAGCAATGAAAGATATCTTGATAGGGGTGTTTTTTAAAAGAATTATTTCTTTTTGTTCATGGATGTTTTTATAAGAGATAAAAGGAATTGGAGAGGAAAAAGTTTTCCTTCTGTTGAATGAGAAGTGCCTTTGGGGAAACGAGTGTAAATAGATCTTCCAAAACAAATTAACAGCTGCTCTCCATTTAAAGACTCCTTCCCTGTTTCCCTTTTCTCATTTTCTCACTCTCGAGCTCATTTGCGGGCCAGTGTAAGCTGCTAGAGATCTGCATAAAGGATTCGTCTGTGTGCTATGCACTAGTGAATCAGTACATTTCAGATCCATGTTGGAAAACACTTTTGTGTCCACGTGAGGTGCTGCTCCTTCCTACACTGTGTCAGATAGGATGTCTTGAGATTTCTAAAAATCCATGAAGACACATCTGTTTTAATCGATCACTGCTGGGCGATGACAGGGGCCTCAGTGCCTTTGGAACACCTCATTCGTTACTGTGAACTTTACACATTAGCTGATGTCTGTAAATTCCTGTATCCTAACTGTAAAATTAGGATGTATCTATTTTGCAGCAGTGTCACAGAATTTAGGCATGTGACACATACAATTTACAAAAATAGTCATATGTACCTTAGGCTGTTATTAGTTATTCACCATCCTTCAAATGTATAGGCACTAGCCCTGATAAGGGGGACAATGTGCAGCAGATTTAGTAGGGGGCTTTGGTGTAGCCATGCATAGAGCATTCAGACACACCCCTCGGAAATCACCCTACTTACTGAAGCAGGAACCTCGTCAAGCTGCCTGCCACCATGGTTGGAAACAATGATGCCTTGGACGTTGTGTTTCACTGCTAACTCTGCATCCTCTTTTGTCAAAATCCCCTTGAGGATAATGGGCAATCGAGTTATACTCTGAATCGAGGAGAGGTCATTCCAGCAGAAAGATGTACTTGGCAAAGACGTGGGGGCAGGAAGCGTGGAACTTCTCTGTAGGGAACAGTAAGGTGAATATTAGTCCCAAATGCTCACACCACTAGAGCCACTCAGAAGATGAGTGCACTTGGAGCAATATTATTTGTAAGCTGTGAGACCTGAGCAAAGATACCCAGCTCTGGTTCTAGCTCCTTCTTCTCACAAAAGTTGTGTGAAGCAATGCTGCTTCAATGACATGTTCACTGACCGTTAATCAATGTCTTTGCTTGATGATTATTCTAGGATTTGGAGACACAATGACGGATAAGACAAATCTATACTCTAAAAGGGTGTGGAGTTTAGTACGTGAGATGGATAAGAAAGAAAAACAGTATGGGTCATTTTGAGATTTTCTTTCTTTTCTTTTCTTTCTTTCTTTCTTTTTTTTTTTTCTTTTGAGACAGGTTTCTCACGTAACAACTCTGGCTATCCTGGAACTTGCTTTGTAGACCAGGCTGGCCTCAAAATTACAGAGATCTGCCCATCTCTCCTCCTGAGTGCTGGGGTTAAAGGTGTGCACCACCACTGCCGAGAGACTTTGACATTTTATGGTTGAGCTAAGAAAACTAATAAAACCAAAGCAATAAGAACCTTAAACTAGGCATTGCCTTTTATCTGGCCTTGGCTCTCGGCATGCAGCAGATTTCCTTAAGTTTTGACAGGTCTCTTGATCCAAGGACACCCAGAGGAATCAGAGCTGCCCACAGGCTGAAAAGGCCCTTATCGCTGTGGCCCTGATTTTCACTCTCAAGGGCATGACATCCTTTTCGATTGTTAGGATGTGACGAAGGAAGTGTCCCTTGTCGTCCTTAATTGAGAGGCTTCCAAAACACATGCTGCAGTGCCCTAATGCTTCTGGAGGAGTTGGAAGTTTTCAAGGCAGCACATTGGGGTCCCAGCTGTCTGGACTAAGCTAGCTGTGCACCTATGCCGCGGGGTTCCTCTCCCGAGAGTCGGTTTGTCTGTCTATTCCGTGCCAAACAAACACTTTCTGACACGAAATAGAAAATCTTAGATGACTACTTTAGTGTGTTCTCCAGTTCCTGCACAACTCTCCAAGACCTCCCCTCCACACACACACACCAATCTCCCAACATCAGGCCTAGTTGAAGTCTCTGCTGGCAGCCTGAACAGCTTCAGAGATGCGCATTTGGTCTTCAATTCTGCCTGGAAGCTGTGGGCAGCTAAAACCAGGTGCCAAGTCTCTAACTGCTCCCCTCTTGCTCCCCCACAACAAGGCAGGTAGGGGAAAATATTCGTGGAAAAGAAGGCAGGAGGGAGAAAGGAAGAGATGGGTGAAGGAAGGAAGGAGGAGGGAAGGAGGAGGAAGAAAAGGGAGGGACAATAAGGGGTTCTTCTTATTGTAAACACTGCTTAGAAGTAATGCCCTCTGGGTCTGATGGCTTTCTCACCTCTTCAGGTGATCGGAGGTCCATCCGCATTAAGTTTGCCACTAAATTGAGTTGGTTTCTTATGTCCTGTCGCCTTTTGGCACCTACTGGTACATCTACAGTGATCACCAAAGCTTTGAAACCCAGGGCTTCTACTCTCCGAATCAGCTGTTTGTTGAGCTCCCAATCTGACTGTACGTAGAGTTGGAACCATCGGAGGCCTCTAGGGGCAGCTGCAACAATGTCTTCCAGGGGACAGCTGGCGTAAGTGCTGGTGACGTAGCAGATGTTGGCTTCCTGAGCAGCTGCAAAGCAGGGGGTGGGACCCAGTTTGGAAAGCAGAGTTGTCTGAACTAGCCTCTGGCCAGATTTCCCTGTGAGTGGAGAGACTGCCCCGTTCATTCTACTTTCCCACAGGGTTTGGGTCAATGGAGAGGCCTGGTGTTGTGTTCTCTTCTGCATAGGCTGCTCTGTAAATCTTGTTTATAATAATGAGAATTTTCTAGCAGGAGAAGTCAATGAATCCCCCAGAGCTGCCCCCCCACCCCCCAGTCTCTTGTGGCCTCCTGGAAAGGAAGCCTTCCTATGGGATGCTTCCTACCTCTGGCTGTGCTCCTCTCTCCATCAGGCCAGGCAATGGAGTGAAAAGCTGTGGGAGAGATGCAGATGGGAGCCTGGATCTCCTGCCCTTGGATTGTGGTCCTGGTGTCCACCATTGACACATCTCTCAGGTATCGGGGGCGGAGGCGGATTCTGCACCAGACAATGCGGTGGATTATTCTCTAGCACAGTGATGCTTTCTGCAGCTGGGACCCTGATTCCCAATGCAGGCCTAAGCAGACTTGGAGCTTAGATCTTGGTGGGATCAGTGGGCTGGTTTTGAATAAGCCGGTGTAGGCTCAGGAGGAGACTAATTGCCAAACAACCATTTCCCCCACATGACTCGGTAACTCCTGAGGTGTCATTGAACCAGAGTCCCCCTTAGCCTGTCTTGCTCTGTTAAGAGTCCTGTTTCTGTGGCTGGTTTGACACTCAGTGCTTAGATACCTAATTTAGTCTTTATCAGCAAAGACTAGACAGGGAAAGAAAAGGAGGGAAGGAATTTTAGGCATCACAAGGCAATTGAAAGCATCCAAATCCTAGAAAACAATCATGTTATCATCCCCCCCCCCCTGCTACCCCACAACTAATTCATTTGACTTATATACTGCTTTAGGGAAGGTAGACTAATTCACAAATGACACCTAAAACATTGTTTTATGGCAAATAGAAACTTGGCTTTAGCTATTGTCCATTGACATACGCTCCTGCCCTTGGTTTGCAAGTCCAGTTCTCACCGGAAGCAATCTTCCATCATGCCTAGATACCCCTTGATCTTATTTTCTCCAAACTTGAGACCTTTTCCATCTTTCTCATTTTCATCCTCCATGGCGGGGAGGTTTTAGGAGCTCAAGGGCGCTGGAACTACATGCAGGTTTCCCTGCTGGGCACGCTGGCAGGTCCTGCTCCATTTTTGACATGTCACAAAGTTGCTGGCACGCAGAGAACTGATAACTCACTTCCCCTAGCTGTAAGACAGATTCTCTCCACAAAACATCTCCCCCCCGCTCCCTATGCCTCATCCCCATGCCACGATAAACCAGCACAGAAGCCAGCCGAGTTCCTGTATACGCTGTGTTCCATCCAAGGAGCTCTCCAGCAAAGCACGTTAGGGTGACAACAGAAAGGGCAAAGGGGAGACCTTCTAAATGCGGCGATGTTGTCCTCGTATGTGATGCCCCCGTCAGCTGCTCCTTCAATAAAGTCCCACGATGACTTTGCTAGCTGCTCACGAGCGTGTGCCTTAAAGTCTGCCAAGCACACGAAAGACATTTCCGGACCTTCAAAAGACAAAACCCGGACAAAGCCAGTGAGAACACTTTGGTCATAAAAGGAAGGCTAAAGGGGGATCAGAGTGTGAAGCTGTCTAGATGTAACATCTGTATTTTGGTCTTCTCTAACTGCATGTCTTTACTGCTGACCCCCCAACCGGAAGACCTCCATGCTGTCAGGGCACTCCCAACACCGGGTTATTCCTTCTTCTAAATGTCTACCATGGCTGGCACGGAGATTGTATTGAGATTGTCCCACGTCTTAAGAGATTACCACCCTCCTCCAAGAGTCTTGTGCCTCCTCATCTCCTTCCAGGTGGCTGGGGTCTTCCTGAAACGGAAGTTTCTTCACACTCATGGTGTCTCCAGGTGCCCATTTCACCTCACTTGCCCTGACCAGGAACTGCCTGCTAACAGCCTGATTAGCTTCACGTCTCAATGGTTTTGCTTTAATTTGGCATTCACATCACTGTTTGAAAACTCTGAGCTGATATCAAGTGAGAACTTCCAGGAATCCCAGGATATCTGAATTACCCAAGGTGTGGACAACGTAATGAAAGCAACTGACTCCGGTTACTTCTTGCCTGGGTGATTAGGAAGTTGCCAAAGTGTCACCACCTTCTACCTCTTTGCCAAGGAGACATTTTGCTCCCATTTATTGCCATCCATGATCTGAACCCTGCAAACAGTCCATGGTACTTCTGATACAAACACACAGGAGGGGTGAGAGTACAGAGTTTAGGGGGGGCCAGTAACTTCTCCAATAGGAGCAAGGACAGTGAGATCAAAAGCTGCAAAGATACTGAGACTCTGGGGTTGGTCACAGCATCCAGGGCTCTCATGTGAGAAGATTCTAGAAGGGAAGGAGGGGAAAGGCAAACTTTAAAGCTCTAGCTAACCCTAGTGTGGGACACTAGGTGTAAAAATTACCCCAAGCCTAAAAGAAGAAACCAAAGGACTTTTAAGTTATAGGCTGAGGGGAAAGGTATACTTCTCAGAAACTCACTCTTCAACCAGAATGGCAAAGGACCAAAAAGACAGATGAAAATGAGGGGTGCTGAATACCTTGGCTTGGGTTCAAATGAGGCAGAACTGGCCTGAGGACAATTGGAGTGAGGAAAAAGCCTGGTAAAGTACCACCTAATTCCTGCCTAAGGGGCTGAAGAGAAGTTTTGTGACAAAGACCAGGGTCTCAGGGAAGTGGAAGCGTTAGATGGAGATTAGGAAGAGGCACTGGCCTTCAGAGAGCTTTGCATAGATGACCTTGTCAGTGGATGGGTGGGAAGCTACTTAGTACGAGTTAATCCGACAAAATTCAGCAGCCACGGTTAACTCAGCCCTACCTACCTCACTCACTGATGTATCAAACGAACAGACAAAAACAGCCCAGAAACCCTAGGCCAATGAATTACTCATGAACACCCAACTATCTTGCATTTTCTTGTTCGTAATTCTGCATGCGTAGAAAAGTGAAGACAGCAGCCCCCTAGAATGTTATTGCTCAGAAGACCTGCTTTCAAGGTTAGGTCTTGGTTTATAGCTAGCTAGAAGCTTCTATATCAGCAAGGCCTGATAAGAGAGATTTAGTGTATCTGACTGTTTTTACAATGATTTATGCTAAACACCTGCTTTCCTACTAGGAACCTAGGACTTTGGAACGGAAGGTGATCATATGACCAGCCCCCAACATGAACCTGTAGGCCAATCCCGAGTGCATCTCATCCTAGCATTCATTAGAGGATTCAATGTACCTTTTGGATCTTTATACTTGTTTTATTTTTTTTCCAGACCTTTCCCTGTCCTAACTTCCCTTTGCTTCTTTTCACTAAAACAACCCAAATCTTCAACTCTATGCTGAGTTCTGTGAATTCTCCCGGTGAATCCACTCATCTACATACTGCACCTCTTGGCTTTAGGAAAGAACGGCACCGAATTACTGTGTAGACTGAAAATTACCTCAATTTAGAATCCCTCTGTGAGCCATGTCTCTGCTTTGATGGGGGGAGGGGGGGTAAAATTTCAGCAGATTTTGAGGGTTGGCATCTTACACATTAAATGCCCATGGCCGTGTTCTTGTAAACATATCTAGCATAGAAACTGCACAGAGCTGGAGTATGATCCAAGAGCAGCAGTTCTGTTACCTGTCTATAGTACGGTGATTATGGAACTTGAAAACTGTTTGACAATGACACATTAGTCTCAGCATCCTTCAGTGTCAGCAAAGCTGTCTGTTTTCACATACCCTTCTGATCTTTCTGTCTACTAGGAGCTGTCAGCATTTCTGTTGAGGAGACAGAAGCATCAAAGCTAAGGGGCTATTAATCTCTTTCTTTTGGATTCAGACAGACTGAGGCTCAGAAAATAGGAAACTTGAGGATGATTAGACAGTAAAGTAATGCAGGGAATGACTTGGGAACTGTATCTCCTGCTAGTCCCCCAAAGAGAGATGCTTGCTTCCAATTCAACAGTAAAGAGCAACATTGTCATTATAGTAGTTTAAAATATGAATTTAGTCTAAAATAAATTACATGTTAAATTACATTTAAGAAAATGTTGGAGGCATAAAGATACAATTATACATTTTCCATTTTATGACATATGTCAAGATTGATAGAGTGCCGAGTTCATTATTCTTATTAAAAGAACAATGGGAGGGTTACAGTTGAAGGGGATCTGGCATACTGTGCCATCCAAAGCATTTCCCGAACTTGAGAAGGCACTTCGGGTGATGTTTCTGCATGTTGCAATCTGCTTCCCACCTGAGCTGAAACCAGAAGCTGAAGGGAGGGTTCTAGTCACCTAGTGATTCCTTGATGTGCATTTCCTCTACCTCATTTGCAAGCTTTGCTTCTGTTCTTTTCCACTCTCTTGTCCTGAGAAGCAGGCTGGGAATGAGGAAAGCCTTCGCACACAGCTCTTACAGCACGTGAGTTGTTTCGGGGACTTTATCTCCTGGAGCTTCTTCAAGCTCTTTCAGGGTTGAAAATTGGAGAGAAACAGTTCAGAAATGAGTGATGACTTGGGAATCCAAGAGCAAGGATGTTCAGGGTACCTGCTGCTTGGTTTGATGTTCAAATGCTGATCCCTGACCCAAGATGCCAACTGAGCTGACTCTCCTGAGGAGGAAGACCTTGTTTTGTTAGGGTGATAATAAGAGCTGAGTCCATATCCTAGACCATGCGTCTTTTGCCTCTGGGAACCGAGTCAATCATCCTAGACAAAGCCTCTGAAGATTTTATAAAGATTTTATGAGTTGCTGTTACTTGAGAGACTGTGGAGTGTCAGATTTTGCATTTGGATGGAAAACTCTGGGGTTCTCTGTGGGGAACAAGGTTAGAATCATGGGGGTACTGAGAGACATGGGGTGAGAGAGTGAAGGGGAACAGTTTACCTCACTGAAGGCTTCTTTGGTAATCCAGGAACTGTCCTTCAAGGTCCTTTGGCCTGGTCTCTTGGAATTTAGAATTTAGGCCAAGATTTAG